>NC_081413.1:253679002-253769002 GCF_030272615.1 Cryptomeria japonica
GAAGTGGTCAACACTGAACCGGTTTTCCCAGTTTGTGTGATGAATTATCACCGACTGTTATGTGTTACCACCGACCGACACTATGGCGATGATTTGTGTCATGTAAAGGAAGATTCTCCTGATTCATTGAACCTAGGAAATTTTGTCAAGCTTCAGGAGCTGACATGAAATCTTATATCTATATAAAGACATTGTGATGAGTTATTTCAAGAATAAGATACAAGTTATGATATGAGTTGAAGTAGATACGATTTATTGAAGGAATTGCATAGTATGTTGGTGATACAATAATGTATGTGCAGAAAAGGATCTAAACCAGCAGAAGGTGCTATTCTTATATCAATCAAACCATTGTTCTCTAACCACTACAGCTCAGTAAAATCCCTTAATCGGGTAAGCTCTAACAAGCTTCTTTGTAAAAATCCTCTAACAAGGTGATTCATTAATTTCGATCTAAATCCTCCATTGAGGTTACCGTTAACCAGGTATAGCTCCTAACAGGGCTTGAGATCTCTAACAAGATCTTCTCCTAATAGAGCATTTGTAGACCTTAACTGGTCATTTATCTATACTGCAAATAGTTAACTTGTGAGTTCCATCTCACCGTGGTTTTTCCCAGTTGGTTTTTCCATGTATAAATCTTTGTGTTATGGTGAATATTTTGCTTGTGGTGAATACTTTTATAACACTTTGGATTATATGCAAAGTCATTGGTAAATTGGTTAAATGTTTCTAGCATACTGCAATTAAAGTGTTATTGTTTTTTCTTTCACTGATTCACCCCATCCTCTCAGTGCTTTATAAGTTTATCAATTGGTATCAGAGCCTGACTTCATTGAGGATTAACCTCTTGGAAGGGAACCCTAAATCCATCGTGAGGGAAATGAGTTACAGAGAACTCTCACACTGACTTACAGAGACTGAACAAGCCTTTGATGATCTCAAGGTGAAATACAAGGATTCACAAGCAAAGAGAAGAGAATTGGAAGAGCAACTAATGGAAATCTCTGAAAACAGTTCATCGGATGAAGCTAAGTGGATGCACTAGCCCATGAAGTGGAAAAACTGAATAAAGACAAGTCAAATCTGAGAAAGGAACTAGAAGCTTTAACCATTAGAAAGAGTCAGGAGTTGGAAAATAGGAGAAGTGTTGAAGATCGGATCAAAAATAATGAGCAAGAAATCTTCAAGATGAATCAAGAAGTCAAAACCATAACTCCATATCTCCAAGAGGAAAAGGATGAAAAAGCTGATATTCAAACAAATCTAGATGCAACTATATCTCTCAATGAAACCCTTAAGAAGACAAATAAGGTTCTTTCCAAAGAACTTAAAGATACCAAGGAAATCCTTGACAAACTCAATAGAAACACAGCTAGACCTGATGAGAAACTGGAGTCTATGAGACAAAAAAGTGACACCACTGGACTAGGATATTCATCATTTGAGAAAGGTGAATCTTCTAAAATAAAGGATACTTCACCAAAAAACAAACCAATATCTGAAAGCATGAAATCAGGTAAGAAGAACTTTAAACCAAATTGTTTTAACTATCACAAATCAGGACATACTGCAAATGTGTGTAGAAGCAGATCTAAGGAGAATAGAGGTTATAGACCTAACACTAGATATGTGTCTAGAAGATTTGAAGGTTACTGTTATACATGCAATATGTATGAGAATAGATCAGTTGAATACAAATATGGATCAAATAACCCAGCACCTCATATGAGCTCAAGACATGTTGGTGATTGGAGAAGGAATTATGATAACCGAAGAAACATGAATTGGTAAAAACCTTATATCAACTAGTTTAGTCCCTATGAGATGGAGAAAGGAACTAATGTGATTTTCAAAATTGGCAACAACTATGGACATGTGGCTATGAATTGCAGAAGAAGAATAGGATCAGGAAATGCAGGACCTTAGAGAGCATCTGGAATGGTCTAATATCATTGTCATAAACTAGGACACATTGCTAAGCTTTGCAAAATGCAAAAGAACCAACTAATAAGTCACTCTGCAGATCGGAGAGGGAAGAAGATAGTAGATGTTGAAGATACCAAAGCCGAGATGAATAGCATCTGGAAGAAGAAAAGTGATAACAAAGCATCAGAGGATTCTAATACCTCACTTAGTGTGGAGAATCCCACACCGACAAACTAAACTTCTCAACAAGCTTAGTGGGAGCATATCGGTAAATCCATTTTTCGGACCCCTTGAAGAAAGTATGGTAAGTAAATTTTGCATTTTGAGTTAAAATATAAGAATTTTGATATTGCTATAAATTAGTTGGTATACCTATGATAAAGGCAAGTATGTCAAGTGGTAACTAGGGTTATTCACCCTATTGGTAGTGCAATAAATGCAGTAGGTAAAGTAAATAAAAAGTAGTTTCGCTAAGTCATTTTTTATCTTATTGCATTCGAAGAGCATTTTGTGAGCACTTGCAGAGCGAAACAGAGAATTCCCAATAGATTGTGAACGGATTTGAACAACATATTGATAAGTTGGATCGGATTTGAAGGAAAGTAAAGCGAATCGAGTGTGCAAGCAAGAGAGCAACCGGAAACCCTAGCAGCACAAAGGAAACAAGGTATTTGGTCAATCTCCTCTCTTGAATCAAAGTTATTTGGAATGGCATCATCATCAACACCTTCAAAGAGTCTTTTCATCACTGTTGAAGCCATTGAATCAATGGAGTCAGACAAGATAGAATCATACAATGCATTATCGTAGGTATCCCAAGGAGTTTTGGTTAAAGGAGATTTGTTCAGTTATATAGATTGCAAGATTGAAGATTTAGGTTCATTGGCAATCTATTCCCAGCTGAAATCTATGAACAACAAGAACAAAAAGATTAAACCTAAGTACATTAGGGTTCATGAGAAAGGTTTTCACAATGCGGTTTATTTTCTTGAGGAATTTGAGGAACAACACATCAGAATCATCCTTAGCCTCATTCATGGAGGAAACATGTATTTAGATAGGTCACATACTATCACCAAGGAGGCCATTCATGTTGTGACCAGATTCTGCCAAATCGGCGAAGTTCCCAAGTTGAGGAAAATTTTGAATGATACTATTATTCAACAGACAAAGACCACTTATGATGGTCATGCAATTTCTGTCAATAGCATTGAAGATAGAGTAAAATATGCTACAATGGTTATCGTTTACAGGATATTTCATTCTAGCTGAATGAATAGTGTGCCATTGGCTTTCGTACATGTTACTTATCGGATGATAAAGGAAAATGCAGATTATGATCTATGTGAGGCAATGCGGAGTAAGTTAATGTTGAATCTAGAGTCAATCAAGAAGGACAACAATCAGAAGTTCAAGTTTGGGCAACTTTTGATTGGTTTGTTTTTCTATTTTTAGAACTTTATTCCTAGTATTGGAGATATCCAATGGTCAAAAGATACACTTGTTTCAACTCAGATTAAAAATAGTATAAAGGTTGTTAAGAACACATTTACAATTTCTATGAATAATTATTTCAATGAATTTCAGAAGAAAATGAGTATGAGAATGAGGTTATCAGATGAAGTGGTCAAACATTTTGAAAATGACATTTGTTTCATAGTGACCACCGATTTCTGCCTAATGGAGGTTGTGGAACCTAAAGAAGAAGAGATGGAGCAAATGAGTTATGAATTCAGTTATGACTTATTGATTGGTTATGCCAACAACCTCTTGGCATCACCTAAGGACACCAAGAAGAAGAGATTGGGTACATATCAAGAAAGAATTGCATAGGAATAGCCCGGTGATGAGAAGGAGAAAAAGAAGAAAGATGATCAAGTAGTTTCAGTGTTAACCGGTACAAGGGTAACAAGGAGCACTCAATCCAAGAAGGAACTAGAACCAAAAGTGTATGCAAAGAAGATGATTTCCACTAGGAAGAGAGGCAGACATCTTATCTTACCAGAAGAACCTAAGGAAACAGAGTCCAAGGAAGATAAGAAGAAGCTGAAGGAAACTGGTAGGAAATCTAAACCAGTAGGGGAAATCCCTAAACAAAATATTCCTATTGATATTGCATATTTCAAGCCTATGAGTCATTTTGAGAGGACTATGAAAACTTTTAAAAGAAAGCAATTAGATGATGTAAAGGAGTATTTTGATTATTTTGATGAGATTCAGAAACAAGAAGTGGTACAAGAGGTAATTAATTACCTATGTCAATATAACTGATTACCACATGAAATTCAAAAGGAAATTTATGATTCTTTGAATTTAATTCTGGAAAATAAATGGAAGTTGATCATAGATCAAAATGAGGAGATTATAGACAGAATTTTTATTCAATACTTTCCTAAATTCTCTCATGAAGAGTTATTAGAAATGCTTTCTAAACACAAGGGACAACTTCATACAATAGCAAGGAGACTTAGACTGTTGGAAGGAAAAATTTAGGTAGTAGAAGATGATACTCATCAAGTTGCCCAAGATATTCTGAGAATGAATGAACAATTGAAGAATTATCACAATAAACCTAGTCAAATTGAAACCAGAGCTTCACCAAAGCTAGAGAATGAAGAAATACTTATACCAAATGTAATCTACACTAACACTTGGATAAGAATGACACTAATTCACCACCAGTCATATTATTTGTTGATGATATTGAAGATACTCAAGATACTATTAATACAACTAGTACCAATAATGAACTGGATAAGGAAAAAGAACAGGAATCGAGAAAGGGAACAGAGGAAGTAAAGGAAGTGGAAAAAGAGAAAGACCAAGAAAAGGATAAGGAACTAGTAAAGACATCTAAAGAATGGGTAAATCAGGAGACAAATAAAGGAGATAAAACCGGTAATGAGGATCAAAAGCAAGCTGCAATCGAACCCAGCTCACCTACAAACATTGTCATACCTGATGATGCAGATGAGTTGATGAAGTTGTCATTGAAACTTCAGGCTAAATCAAAGAAAATGAAGATCAAGAAAGAGAAGGAGGTTTTCCAAACCAGAATGGATGTATTGTCAAATCTCCTACCGGATGTTGACATTTTAGGTATTACAAACCCAATAAAGCAACTTGATATTCTATGTACATCTATTATTGATCAAGTCAACACTTTGGAGGAAACAGCACAGATGAATGTTGAGAAAGAATATAGGAAGAAGAAATCAACAGAGTTGATCAAGTGTATTGACACCGACTGAGCTAGTCTTGTACATAACAGAGATCAAATCTCTATTGCCATGACTAAAGGCCACATGATTTTGAGCAAAGTATGCCAAAGTGATTTTTTTTATGAAGATTTAATAAAATCATGAGAGAAAATTGAAGCAGAACTAAAAGGTTACATAGAATCTTTTAAGCTTCCTTATGATTCATTTATCACTTATGGATAGATTGTTGAGTCATACCGGCACCAGTTAGCAAAGTTAGAGGCTAAAAAAAACAAAAAGGTCAAAAACCTTACAGGAGATTCAAATGATTTTATTGCCAAAATTATAGGTACTGCAAAGGATCTTTTTGCATACTAATGCAATCCTAGCCACACCGGAGATGAGCACTCTAGACGCAATGGAGGAACTAGCATTTCAGATAAAGACTCAATTAGAGATTACTGCCATGTTATTGGAAACATGGTCTACTGACCTTACTATTGTGAATAAAGACTACAAATATGTATTTGATAAGCTTTCTCGGCTGTAGAAATTTCTATTTAACTCCTCTATGTTTTTTATTAATGCAAATGTGATTATGATGCTTTATCTATTCATGTTATTGCATACCTTTGTCATTGGTGTCAAAGGGGGAGTAATATATGTGAAAATTTTGTATGTAATCATGTATGATGTCAAAGGGAGAATCTTATGCTAAGGGGGAGTCTTTAGAGTCTCTACATTTTTGTAAGCACACTTAGTTGTCAAAAAATTTCTCTAAGTGTTACCATCAGTGCCAAAGGGGGAGAATGTTGGCTTGATGATGATTTTTGTATTTGATGACTTCATGTGTTGTCATTGACGGCACATATGTTCTAATTGTCATAGTCATCTTAGTATACCAGTTAAGATAAACCGGTATATTTGAGTCATTGTATTGTTAATCAGTATTATATGTATAGTGGAAGTCTAACCGATATGAAGATGTCTAAAGCGGTATATGTAGATAAGTCAATCAGTTTTGATCAGTTCCAGAATTACCAATTTTGAGATACAGTAGATAAAGTCAAGGAGGAGCGTGGAGACAATCACCCAGTATGAATTCAAAGTGAATCGGTCTATGAATTAATCTTTTATTTGAAGTGGTCAACATCGAACCGATATCGATGTTCTAACCGATTTTCCCAGTTTGTGTGATGAGTTATCACCTACTGTTATGTGTTACCACCAACCAAAACTATGGTGATTATTTGTGTTGTGTTAAGGAAGATTGTCGTGATTCATTGAACCTAGGAAATTGTGTCAAGGTTCAGGAGCCGACATGAAATCTAATATCTATATAAAGACATTTTGATGAGTTATTTCAATAATAAGATACAAGTTATGATATGAGTTGAATTAGATGCGATTTGTTGAACAAATTGCAGAGTATGTCAGTGATACAGTAATGTATGCGTAGAAAAGGATCTAAACCAGCAGAAGGTGCTACTCTTAGTTCAATCCAACTGTTGTTCTCTAACCACTACAGCAATAAAATCCCTTAATTGGGTAAGCTCTAACAAGCTTCTTTGTATAAATCCTCTAACAAGGTGATTCATTAATTTGGATCTAAATCCTCCACTGAAGTTACCTTTAATTAGGTATAGCTCCTAACAGGGCTTGAGATCTCTAATAGGATCTGCTCCTAATAGAGCATTTGTAGACCTTAGCTGGTCAGTTATCTATACTACAGATAATTAACTTGTGAGTTCCATCCCACCATGGTTTTTCCTAGTTGGGTTTTCCACATATAAATCTTTGTGTTATGGTGAATATTTTGCTTGTGGTGAATACTTTAATAACACTTTGGATTATATACAAAGTCATTGGTAAATTGGTTAAACGTTTCTACCAATCTGCAATTAAAGTGTTATTGTTTTTGCAATTAGTCCTAAGGGGAAATTTATCTTAGGTAAATGTTGTAACAATTAAGGGGGATATTTTTATAAAAGAGATTTATATGGATGTGTTTATTCTTTTTAAAAAGAGTTATTGATGTTAACGCGGATTTAATTAAAACATTATAAAAAAAATGGTCTAATGATTTATAAATGAATAAATAAGTAATTAAAATGGTAAAACTAGTTTTAGTTCAAGTGGGACTAAAATAGTATTAAATAAGTAGACTATTGAATTAAAATTAATATGACAATTTTATATTAATATTCTTATGGACGAATGAAGGGTCGATTTATAAGAAAAACTATAATGGCCCTTAAAAATAACTTAACGTTATTGAATTTATTATCCCTAAGAAAAGTGGGAGGAATTAATGAGAATAATGTTTAGATAATCTAAAGTCTTTTGGAGATTTTAAATCAGGTGATTCAATGTTAATTAAAGACCCAATTTAATTATTTTCATCAAAATTAATTGTTCAATTTAAAATGATTAAAAATGTTCTAGGGATAGTCTCTTTAGTCGAATTCTAGAGAGCTACTCCCTCTCAAGGGACGATTAGCGAAATGACCTAGAGGTTGTATTTACCCCACTTGGTTTAATGTTCGCTCATGATACCCCCTTGAGATTAAACAACTCAATCATGTTACCATTTGCATTTAATTCGATCATGTTTGAAGAATCAACTAGTAAAACTTAGTAAACAAATACATCACAACTCTACGTAAAATCTAGTGATTATATCTTTTTCAAAAAAACATTGTTGTTGTGTTTTTGCTCAAAGTTTTGGGTATCACAAATCACCAACGTATAACAAAGAGTCAAAAATGATTGTATAATCGGGATTACATGCAAACACAATCGGTAAAGTAAACTGATTAATAAACATAGTATAAACAATCCATTAGTAATTAGTGAAGCCGATAATAGATTATGATGATAATATTTAATCATTGGATATACACAGATCGGTATATAATACACTTGATGCTATGTATAATCAATAATATAAAATTATTACTGATTATGCATATGATCGAAAATATGTAAAATTTGATTGTAATCACAATGATTAAATCGATTATCATACAATATTCTAATCTGTGATCAGAATGCTAATTTGTAGTGAAGGATAGGAATAAGGAATAATCGTACAAGTGTCTAAGGATGTTAGGCCAATTAGACATTTGAATGATTAGAGTCATTCGATTGTTTCTACATAATTTCAACAAAATCTCTCTCCCTAGATCTGTTATTCTAGGGTGGGAAGCTCAACCCCCTATGTGGTTCAATAAGTACTCTCTTTTGTGGGGGGGGCCTAATCATCAGGTTAGGTATATTGGTATACCATTTTCCATAAGGAACTTGAAAGTGATGTGGGAGTGGATCAAGGAAAAAATAGATAAGAAGCATAGAAAACTGGTAGAGTGCAGGTCTGTCAAAAAATCCTCTCTACATATAACATTTATTATACTTCATCATGGATTTTTAATAACTGTTAGTTTATTCATATTCAAAAACAAATTAGAGATTTTTTATTGTTAGATGGGAAATGAGGGAAAAACGTCATGCTTTGAAATGGTAATGGTGCACTATGAGTAAAAATAAAGGTGGCTTAGGCCTTAAATATCTTAGATGGCAAGGTATTTGTTGGCATTTTGTGAACCGATATGAGGAGATAATGATATTGTATGTTGTCATTGATGTCAATATGTGATATGAAGAGAGAACTGGCATATGTGAGAACCGGTATATATGCCAAAGTAAAGTGGTATATTTGTTCAAGGTGAACTGGCATGTCAAGGTGAACCAGCATGTAGTCATAGGAATCGGCACATGGAAGCATTGTATGACTACCGGTTGGTAGGTAGTTTCCACTTCAGGATTTCCGGTATGATAATGAAGAACAGATAGTGTTGCCACGTAAGCCTTGTGCGTGTGAAGGATCTTGCATAAAGAAGAGTGTTCCTATCTACCTCGGGAATGTGCAAAGTCTGTAAACAGTGATAACGTGTGATGGGTTATCAGCTGCCATGAAATCGGTGGAAAATGAATGATGGAGAATGTCTTGTGATTGGATCAAGACTATTGCATTCAATACAGTATGATCAATGGTTAGGATTGAACCATTTGAATTCCTTAACCTAACAGGTCTAGGGTTTAGGGTTTATGCAACTGACCTGTCTGTTGTCCTATAAGGTCGATGTCGTGATTCTTTCAGAGGTTGTTGGAAAAAGTTGTGTGTGTGTATCTAAGAGAAGAGATACGTGATTCTTGCCAGACCAGAGGAGAGAAGTTATATCTGCAGAGTGTAAGTGCAGAAGGTGAAGAGAAGCTTAAGCGGATCTGCATTGGCATTGAGTGCTATTATCAGGTCATTGATATTCCTGTTGATCTTTAACCACTTCAACAGTTGTGAAATCCCCTAACAGGGTAGCCTTAACGGGCTTGTTGAAAATCCTTTAACAGGGTAACTCAAAGCTACTGAGTTATTGTAGCCATCCCTTAACCGGGTGATCCCTAACAGGATCGATTCCTATTGTATCTGTCTTTAACCAGACAAGGCTCCTATGTAGTACCCTTACTCATTTGAACTGATACTTTGTTCTTATTATTCTCAGTGGATACATTATCATTGGTTATTTAGAATTGTATAACATTGTTTCATGTTTTATCTAATTATGAGACATATGATCTATTTGTAGTATTTATGTATTTATGTTTTATGGCATTATATGGTTCATTGCTATGTACTGACGCTTTACTTCATCTATGCACTGTGTGTTGTGTGTCTGCGAGTGTATGGGATGCATGGGGATGATTTTCCTTCACTCATCTTGGTGAGACAGGGAACGTCGCGAATCTCCTTCATCGGTGTGTATGTTGAAATTTCTATATATGTATATATGCATGTGTGGTCGGTGATGCAGGATGTTGCAGGTACAAGTACCGGGTAGGTACGAGGTATCGTCTCCACCTGGCTACACAGGTCTGAGCGTGCCTTATATTTTCCAATGGAAGTGAAGGAGATAGTAGTTGACCCTATTTTTAGTCAGTTACACTTGGGTGAGTGCCTTCAGTAAGGCATTCTGTCAATTGGTTTGGTCTTCATATTTTATTGTTTGATCTTTATAAAAGTCGCTTGATGCTTGCTCAGTTTGCGTGTCCAGTGTTCCAATTTTTGTATGTCATTGGTAAATGTTACGTTTATTACGTCCATAAGAGTAGTTTTGGTAATTGGAGGAAAAAGAATCAAGTGATCTAGTGACTAAATATTGTTTATAAAGGACGAGTTAATATCTTGGTATGAGTGGATATGAATTTTATCAACTTGTTAGCTCGATGGTTGCAATTCGATCGTTTGAATAAATATAAGGACATAATATACTCGGAAGGCAATAGTCACTGATAAGTAGTTATTTGAGTTGAGATAAGGTGATCGTATTATCAGTAGTTTATAACGCCCATCAGTTTACTGAGATTTTGGATTATGCGTGTATATAATTAGAATTATAAATACATCATGTTTTATAAACATTTTGAACGTGTAATATATACATAATTCAATTATTTGAATATATATATATATATGAAACGCCACTCATTATAAATATTGGAAAACCAAAATACACATTTACAAATATGATTTGCTAAAGAAGGATTAATATTTAAATAATTATATTAACTAAAGTCATTAATTAATTATTAAAATATAACAAAGAAATGATATTAAAATATAATAACGAAAGTATATTAAAGAAAACAAATAAAATCAGCTTCGACCTTATAAAAGGTGGCGGAGGTTAAGGTTCATTGTTTGGTCTATGGTGGTCGATGGTAATATCGACCACCCCCCTTAATATAGGGAGGGGTCGGTATTACCACCGACTACCCTCCTCCTTCGCATACCACGTCTCCCTCTTCCGCCATAAACTCAGTAGCCAGCAAGCGAGGTGAGGGTTCCTGTGTGTATACTTCAGTCAGCGAATAATGGAGGACACCTCTCACAGTCCAAAGCGATAAACTATCACCTCTCCACGTCTAGTTTCACCACGAGCTCCAATTCGTTGGCATCTAACAGCAAATTGACCGGTTTGAAAGGAGAATGGACTGGCATGCAAGGTGGAGACTAAATCATAATCCTTAATGGACTCTAGACCTAGCAGATTGAACGCACAAGTCGCTGTTTGCAAACGCATCAGTGAATGAAGTAATGAATCAACCTCTCCACCCAGCCAATAGTTGTCATAATCGTTATCAAGGAGCGCTAAAGACTGTAGCTAACTAGAGATGGACTCCCTGCGTGGAGGAAGTAGAAGAGTTAGCAGTAAAAGAGTTTCAGTTGATAGCTATCACTAAGCCCAGATTTAAGGGAGCGATGGATGTTTTTTTTAGTATAAAAAGGGGTGTGGGTAGAGAGGAAAAGGAGAAGGCTTTTGTGACATCCAAGGAAGGATGAAGGATCGTAGAGAGGAGAGTAGAGTTAGAGAGGATAGTGTTTGTTTTTATAGTATCAAGTGAGAGATGTCTAAAAAGGATAGTGGTTGATAGAATCAAGAGAGAGTTGTTTGCCTATTCTTTGATAGAGCTGGAAGCATTGGTGAAAAGGATCGCAAGCAAGGTATATTTATCAGCAAGTGGGCATCAAGGTCTTGCATATTGATCAACACTTCAGATAGGTCAGGAATTTCTTAGTTTATAATCGTTATTATTTACAATCTCAGTTATATATCATGTTATTGTCTTGCTTATGAAATAGTTATGGTTATGTTTTAGTTATACGTTAGGGATTATTAAATAAAATCATATAGTAGAAGTTGTGATTACATTAGGACTAAAGAAGTGGAATAGTGTTTAAGTTCAAATTTCACACTTATTATTATATGGAAGAAAGGTATGATTCTGTTCAACACCTAGATATTAAGATTTATTTGACATAGCTCTAGGAGAGTCTGGGAAGTAATAGTTTACTATTGATACGTTACAGAGATGGTACGAGCCAAACAGACAGCTCGCAAATCAGTAGCGGGTTATGCTCACTACCTAAAAGTCAAGAAAGATTCTTTGACTCCTATCAAGCCCGTTGTGGATGACAACCCTGCTGAAGAGAACCCAGCTCCAGAAGGGAGCAAAGAAATAGAAAAAGGTCCTATTCAGAGCCCAACCAAAGAAGCTACCACTGAAAAAGGAAAAGAACCCCAAGTCAGAGTGCTCGCCTGAAAAGCCAATAGTTATAAGTTCTGACTCGTCGGAGGGGTATACCCCCTTGAGTGATAATGAGTCTGTGGGGTACTTTCCCTGAAGTGAAAGCAAATCTGAAGGATATACTCCTTTAGATCATGTAGAGTCTGACGAGTGTACTTCTCCGTATTTTCTGGAAGAATGATGTAACACTCTTGTGTTAAAAAGATAAATAAATAAAAATAAAGGCATCTTTCTATGAAGAAATGTATTACGTTATATTGTAAGATTTCCTTGATGAAATGAATATTTCTATTTTAATCTTCGTTTATTTGTATAAATGGAAATTATTAAGGTAGCATACCTATAGATGTTAACAAGAGTAACAGAACTCTTAAACTTGTCATTAAGTGTAAAATTATGTGTTTTACCAACCATATTGTTCTCTGTGTCTTGACAACATGTTTACGTTTTGCAAGTTAATTTTGTGATAGGTATTGGTACATAAGATTATCTTGTTTTATATGGTGGTCACAACTAAGTACATTAAGTCATGTTGTCAATTTGTCTTGTGTTGTGTCTTGGCCAGTATATTTAGATGTATGAGTCACTATGAGTTGTTCGTAATGGCCAAACTTTAGGTTAGTCATTTTGTATCTTTCATTTGAGGTAGGTCAAGATTGGGAATGGCTGTCTGTGTCGCCATAGAGTTCTGTAGATAGAACTAACCTGTAGTGTCCTAAGAGAGAGAGAGTGGCTTTCAAGCGGGGGTTGTGCCCGAAGTGGTGACAAGATAACCCGTTGGAAGTTGATTAAGAAAGTGAAAACCTAATAAATGACTAGGGAAGGGTAGAATAAAAGTTAAATAAAATAATGTGCCTCGCACATAGGTGAGTGCTAGTATAGGGCTCATAATGTAGCGAGAAGGCCTGGAATGGCAAACTTACCACCTTGTCTTCATGAGAGGATTGGTAAGGTCCGCATGAGTCTTAGTTGAAATCAGAGGTTCGGGAGAGGTTACCAGGATAACCCAGGTGGGGGCCGGGACCTATGGAGGCTGTACCATGGTATCCACCGTAAGACATGCGATGACACTTTCTCCTTAGAGTCACTAGTGTTTTGTGAGTTGGGTCACATGAATGTAAGTGGAGTCTTGTAGTCCTTTCGTTCTTGTTTCATTTTGCTTGCTTGAGGGTTATCTACTATCTCCAGCACGGTGGGGTGGTTCCTTTTCAGAATCACATGGTCGGGTGGTAGTGTCACTTCCCATCGGATGTTCTGGAACGTATCTTCGGGCGAGGAAGGACTTCGCTGATATTCTTGGATCATGATTCATGTACCGACTCTTGTTCCTATCCATCTTTCAGTTAGATACTAGAGGTTTTGAAAAGAAACTATATGTAACTTTCATTTTGTATCATTTTAGCTCATGATGTAATTTCTTTTTGAAAACATGTATTTTTGAATATTGAAAGGAAGAAATATTGTAAGATATGCTACTTCAATTACTGATTTCTGATGTATATAATATATGATTGCTTGAAGAAATGTAGATTCTTTCATTGTGGAAATTTTATCTTAAATATTTAATTTATGAAGTAATATTCATTGGTAACCCTTAGGAAATTCAGGTGTTAAACTCCCACTATGTTATTAGATGTACTAAGGTTTAATTCATGCATTTTAAAAAAAAAATTATTTCACCCTTAGTTGCATAGATTATGATGTTTTCCTTTAGGGTTCCTGACGGGGCATTACATCCTAACAGAGCGGACTTCCAAAGAGTTCAAAAACAAGCTTATGGGTATTCATCCCCACCGTGGTTTTTCCCAGTTGGGTTTCCACGTGAAAAATATGTGTGTCATGTGTGATGCTTTCTTCATGTGATGTTATGATTGTTTTCTGATTAAGTGGTGATGCATGTTGATCTTGCTGTAATATGTACATCTTTGATGGTAGATTGCATGTTCATGCATTAGGGTGAAATGGGAATGAAGAGTTAGATTATATGAGAAGATAAGTGTCAACCGGTCTTTGCTTGTTTCAGTCACACTAGGTTTTGTCGGTTGAACTCTGTTGAAGGACCGGTGTTGTTTTTTGTCTATCAGTGCATAAGTGTTAGTTGACAAACTGGTTTAAGGTTGTGTTTTTGCCTGTACTGATTCACCCCCCCTCTCAGTATCGATTTGTTACTATTCATTCATCATTATAAAGGTGGCTTAGGCCTTAAAGATCTTAGATGGCAAGGTATTTCCCTTGCAACCAAATGGATATTCAAGGAATTAAAAGGAGAAGAACCATGGAAAATACTTATTAAACATAATTTCTCTAGGTCTATTCCTAGAAGAAGTCCTACTTGGAAGGATTTGTCACTTAATGATATTATTGCAAGGAAATTTAAGGTTAGACCCGCAGGATCCTCTATGTTCAAGTCTTTTTAGAAAGCCTAGGATGTTGTAAGATAGTTCATATCTAACAACAACATAATTTGGGAGGGTAAGGAGGTTTATGGTAAAAGGTCCTTATGGTGGAATCTAAAGAATAAAGACAAACCTTTGGCTTTGCTCCAAGGGTGCTCTACCAAAATATGGGCCTCAAAGGGTTTGGAGAGATTTACAAATATTATTAAGGAAGTTCATTTGATGGTTTGATATGATGTTATATAGGTTTATAATATTCCTACTTCCCATTGGAAGACTTATGATATCCTTAGAGAAGCTTGTGCCCCTCTTTACCTCCCCAAGCCATGCATTATTTCAAACTCCAGGTTTATATCTTACAAGTGGTTGGATGGGTCTATATTACCTAGTATCAAAACTAAATCCATATATATGTTCCTTGTTGATGATGATTATATTGTCTCGCATCTTAATTCCTGTTGGAATATGGACCATAATGATTCCTTCTGGCAGAAGATGTTTGATTCTCTTTGGAGAAGACCTGTTGAACCAAAAAAAAGATGCTTTCTATGGAGACTTATCCTTCATATACTTACTACCAATATGCCCAATGGTGAACTTTCCATTTGTTGTTCCTATAGGATGTCTGCAACTATCAAGCATATTTTTTTGGAATGTTTATTTGCGCAGTCTGGAACACTTTTGGAATACTCATTGGGCATAATTTTCATGTTGTTGAGATTATCATTGGTTATGTTTAGGGCCTTAACAAAGAAGCTAATATTTTTTGGTCTATTATTTCTACCTAAATATTGTGGCTAATTTGGAAATTGGTAATGATAATATGTTCAGTGGCAGGGATAGATTTCTTACTTAGTCTCTATGGAGACTCATCATCCATGATATTGTCATGCATGTTAATGTGGCCATCAGACTAGCAAGGAGGAAATTTGAGAGATTGGTCCAGGATAGTACAGCTAGAATATTTGGCTGGGAGGTTTCACACGGCTTCTAGTGGACCAGGTGGACCAAGGAGAGGTCCCCTTTTTAAATCGAGCTTCACAACTTTGTAAGTGAACTCAATAACTAGAAGAGAAGACAAACATAGCAGTAGACTCGGGATCTTCCTATAGCAGTTTTAGTCCTCCATCAGTACGTTGATCCCATTATGTGGGGTAAGGAGCTATTTTAGGAGGGTCCACAGGGTTGGACTGCTTGGATAGAGATTGTTGGTGACTCTAGTTATCCTGATGGGGAGACTTTATATGGATAGTAGGGATTTGATATATATATTTTTTGTAGATTATGTTGATACTTGATGGATATGATGTGACATGATTTTATTATTATTTTTTGAGTACCTACCTATGTTGATCTTTGTGGATAACTGATACTATACACAATTTTGTAATGTGGCTTCTTTATATTTAATAAAAAAAAATTAAATTATTTCATTTAATTTTTTAATTCTTAAATTGTAATTAGCTTAATTTCATTTAATTTAACTTAATTTTTTATTTATTTTTTTGAATAAAAGGGGTAAAAACTTTATTAAAACTTAGGAAAGACAATTACAAAAGAAACACAAAGTGCTAGACTTAGTCAAAGAAAGAACCACATTACCCAACATCAAAACCATCAATATCCTCCACCAAGATCCTATCTAGATCCTAGCGACAATCAAGAGAAAGATTCCCCCAACCCTCAACCTTCTAATCCCCACCATGCTCTGAAGCCCACTTGGCCAACCAATTTGCAACCCTATTCCACTCACGTCGAATATGAATGAAAGATACTTTCTCCATCCTATAACTAACCCGCAAAATCTATTGAACCACCAAGGCAAGCTGCCAGTTGATGTCAGTCACTTTCCTCTCATTCAGCATATTAACAATAACCTGTGAATCTAATTCACATATCGTCTTATGCCATCCCAAAGCATAGGCCCTTTCAAAGGCCTAAAGAATAGCAAGCCCCTCCATAAAATTGTTTGTTTGTTGCCCTTTATGAATAGAAAAGAAGAAACCAGCCTTACCCACCCAATCTCTACCAACTCCACCAATCCCAGCTGGTCCAGGATTGCCCCTCAAAGAGTCATCAGTATTGATCTTCAAGAAATTTTTCAGGGGGAGGCATCCATCTACCCTCCCTATGAATATTCTTCTTCGCACGTCTACCCCTTCTGACACAAGCAGAGGCCAAAGACAATCCCTAAAAACCCAATCTATCCACAATATCAGCATCCCCTCTATCGAGAGGGAGCATCACCTCACACTTTGCTTCAACTGTCTCTTGGATCATACCCACAACTCGATGCCAAACTTGTGGGATTAGAAGATTTACTCCCCTAAAGATTTTGTGATTCCTCTCCAACTAGATCTGCCATAGAATGAAAGTAGGCCCAAGTCACCACACAATATGAAGAAAAGGAGTCAAGGTCGAAGGCTTACCCAAACTGTTCCAAAATTCCACCAAGGAAGAAGCATGAACACAAGGGTGCTTCCAGACACCCCACAAACAATGCCAAAGTTGAAGGGAAAAAGGGCACCTAAAAATAAATGAGAAGAATCCTCTTATCCAGTACCACCCAACACACACATAAAGGGCCCTTGAAATCCACGCTTACGAATGTTATCCCAAGTAAGACATTTATTCAAAGCCAAAGTCCAAACAAAGAAATTGCATTTTGGCCAAGAAAATTTATTCCAAATATATTTCCACCATTGAACCTCCACCCATTTAGCCTTTGATACATCAACTTCTTATATCCGCTAGCAATAGTGAAGGTACCCTTAGGATTCGGAAGCCAAGCCAATCTATCCTTCCCCTTGAGGAAGCTACAATACCTATGAGACATAATGTTATACAACTCTCCATGTTCTTCCTCTCTACTAACCGCAAGCCATTCACTAGGAGTCTTCCATCTTATCACCTCAATCTGTCCATGCTGAGAAAAGGACTTGAATTCACTCACTCTTGACCATCCAGCCTCCAAAAACTGCTGGCATAAGTTTAACAAATTAGGATACTAGGCAATAATGGGAGGAGAGTCGTCCCATGAGTCTGCCCAAAAGAGAGCCTCCTCACCCTTTATGTTGATCCAAAATGAACCTTCCTTAATCAAAGTAGCTCCTTTCTTGAGTGTATTCCATACCACCAAGCCCTTCTCAACAAGAGGATACCTTGGGATATCCTCTTTTGGGACCCTCGGAAGGTACTTAAGGGCCAAAATCTTGGCCCAAACTTGGTCCTATTCCACACACCACCGCCAGTATAGCTTAGCTACCAATGCCAACCCCGACAAAGTATACTGCCTTAGACCAAGCCCCCCTAACTGGTTCGGACTACAAACAATCTCCCACCTAACAAGGCTCCATTTTGAAGAAGTCAAATTGCCTGCCCAAACGAATTGTCGAGCCAAAGCATCCAACTCCTTATCAAATCCCATAAGGGCCACTTGTATCAAGCATCTGTAAATAGGAAGCGCCTGCACCACCAACTTGAGTAACTGAACATGCCCAGCAAAAGATAACCACTTATGAGTCCACTGATTCACCTTCGAATGAAACTTGTCAATAATGTACTGCCAAGACTCCCTAGGAAGATTCCTTGGGGAGATAGGGATACCCAAGTATTTCAAGGGAAGAGAGCCAATCTGAAATCTCAAAATCTGAGCAATCCTCAACTGAATAGGCCCTGGCATATTAAAAAATAAGATAGAAGATTTATCCTCATTAATAAGTTGTCTCGAAGCAACCAGATAAGCATCCACAATCTTACGCAAATTAGTGGCTTCCCTTATCATAGCCAATCCTATTAAAGTAGTATCATCCACAAACTGGAGGTGGGACTACAGGGGAAAACTATCTCCCCATTTCCACCCTTGTATAAGACCCCTCTCCACACTCACCTTCAACAATCTCCCCAATCCTTCAGCAAAAAGAATAAACAAATAAGGGGAGAGGGGGTCCCCTTGCTGCAGGCCCCTAGAAGCGCCAAATAGTTCAGTGGGCTCATCATTGATCAAGACTGAAAAGGAAGTAGAAGTGACACAACGCATAACCCATTGGATCCAATCCTCAGCAAACCCAAAGGCACCAAGAACTTTCTGAAGAAATGACCACTGCACTCTATCATATGCCTTTGCCATATCCAGTTTAATAAACATAGTCTTTCCCTTGGAAGTTGACATTGAGTGGATTTTCTCTGTAGCAATGACCACCCCATCCAAAATTTGTCGGCCCTCCCCAAAACCACTCTGCTCCTCCGAAATAAGATACTTCAATCACTTTTTCAGTCTTTCAGCTAACAACTTGGAGATAACTTTATAAATGACATTGCACAGGGCGATAGGGTGAAACTGACTTAACCGATCAGCACCTTCACATTTATGGATAAGTGTAAGGAAAGTGGAGTTCAGGGCACAAAGCATCTTCTTGTTCCTTTGGGATTCCTGAACCACCTCAAGTAAATCCATCTTGATAATATCCCATAATTTTTGGAAAAACTCAATGGGAAATCCATCCAGACCTAGGGCTTTCCCTTTCTTCACTTGGAAAACAATCCTCTCCATCTCCTCAAGAGTAACATTGCCCATTCTATGTTCATTCATCTCTCGAGTGACCAAAGCAGGGATGCAAGCAGGGACCTAGGCTTCCTCCTCTAAACCCCCATGCGGCTCCTCCTTAAAGAGACAAGAAAAGTACTGAGCAGTCTCTCTAGAGACATCTTTCAAAGAGGCCAATTTCTCTCCCCTATCATTCACAAGAAGAGAGATATAATTGCCATGTCTCCTAGCTTTCACCAAATGAAAGAAAAAAGCAGTTTTTATCACCTTCATGCAGCCACTCAATCATCGCCCTCTGCTTCCAATAAATTTCCTCTCGAATCTCACATTCTTCCAGATTCTTAACCGTTTTAGCTTCCTTTCTTCTTAGGTCCTCAGTAAAACCAAGCTCTCATATATCCCTAGTAATGGCATCCAACTCCGACTGGGCAGTAATATTAGCATGAAAGATATTTCCAAAACACTGGCAATTCTAGCGTTTGAGTTGATACTTAACAAATTTCAGTTTTTTGGCGAATGTGTACATCATCGTGCCATAGGCAAGTCGTATGTTCCTCCACCACAATGCCACAAAATCCAAAAGAGAGGGATCTCATAGCCACATAACCTGAAATTTATAGGAGGGGAGTCGAGGGACCCGAGCAGAAGAAGAAGAGAGCTTAATCAGTCAGTGATCCAACCCCCACCAGTCTAAGATCTTAGAAGTAGTAGACCATCCACCTTTGACCTTGAAGCAAGACACCAAAAAGTGATCAAGCCTCTCAAAAATGCAATTCTCCCCAATCCTCATGTTATTCTATGTAAAATGACCATTTCTAGGTTTGATATCTACCAGGTTCAATGCCAAAATATTATCTTGCATCAACAAGGTAGAAGGCTCTAATCGCCTTGCTCCCCCATGTTTCTCTTCCAACTCTAGAATTGCATTAAAATCACCAACCAAAATCCACAAGTAGAGGGATGCCAAGCTAAGGACAAAGGTGATATGGGACCACACTGTCTGTTTTCCTTCAAAGTCAGTAGGCGCATAGATATTAGAGAAAAGAATAGATTCCCCTATCTCAAGATTGGCCGCAATCATCGATAAAGATGATTTGGATGACATCCACCAGAGAGAGTGAACCTTTGGAGGGTCCCATAGGCAGTTCACACCCCCTGAAGAACCGTTAGGTCCAATACACTGACAATCTCCCCTTCTCCACAGCTTTGGCATCAAAATAATCATACTATCCACAGATAATTTGGTGTCCTATAGAAAAAGAACATCTGGAGAATGAGTTCTCACCAAGTCCCAAGCAGCTTTTTGTTGAGGGCCATTGTTCAATCCCCTACCATTCCAAGAGAGAACTATCATTTCGGATGGTTCAAAAAATGAGAATCCAGGGTCTTCACTGACCCTGACTCAACCAAGTTTTCCCCCATCAACTTAATCTTTTCCAAATCCTTCTTTCTATTTGCCTTAGATGTTTTATCTGATGATGCTTTTTTCAGCTCCCTCTGGAGAACACCCAACTAGAGAGAAGCCTTATTACCCTTTACCACCTCTAGACTTTCATTAAGCACCAAATCATGATTATTCACATCATCCATCTTCACCTCCACATCAAAAGCCTATTTCTCCTGAGTCAGCTATTGGGTATCCATGTCCATCTGCAAAGTACTAGGATCCTGCGGGGTCTAAATAGCCTCTACAACACCCCCCTCTTTTCCTAAAGCCATAGTATTCTGGTCCAAACATAGCAACCTCATAATGATCTCCTGATGACTAAGATCATCCAAAACATCAAATCTACTGAAAGTATCCTCTTTTTGTCTCTCTTTCAAAGTTCTCTTAAGACCCATATTGTTATTATGAGCCTTGACAAGAATGAAGCCATCAGCCCCAGTGGCACCATCGGAAGTAGGGGCCTTATAGTTATCTGTTACCAAAGGAACACTAGGTTCTAGGGGAGGTTGAGGAGCACTAGGTTTAGATCTAGGACATCTATGTTGTAAGTGGCCATATTCATGACAAAGATGACACCTAAAGGGGAGGGTCTCATAATCCAATTGTTGTACCCAAGAATAAGGTCTAGCACATATATCCATTGAATCTGGCAATGGCTTACTTAAATCAATTTCAACACAAATGCGGGAAAAATTCATTACCTTTTTTAACCAAGTTTGTTGGAAGGGCCAACTGGTTTCCCTAGGAGCGAAGCCACCATATGCAGGATATCATCCCTCTAGCATTCAACCAGGAATCTGGGGAGCCGAACCCACACCGGAACCCAATTCGGCAGCTCCTCTGAAGGATTGAAACCTACATGTCATGGCTTTGTAAAGAAATCAGTCTGATTATGGAAGTTAGGCCCACCTTTGAACAATCTATTGCGATCTGCCATACAATAGAAGGTGGCCATAAAGTAGTTATTTGCCAAAAGAATGATGTCAATTTCACCGTCTGGTGACCACATGCGCTAAGCCCAAGTTTCCAAAAATTGCAATGAAACACTCAATCCAAAAAACTTGCACAATAAAGAATGCTCTGAATAATATGCAACATTGTCAGCAATCCATTCCAGCTGAATGACTAACTTTGGTCTCTCCTTCGATCATTCCAAGCACCCATTAACCTTTAGAATGTGAGAACCATTTGAAGAACCCATCCCAAAACCCCCCGAATCGGAAGAAAATAAATTGTAATTAAACCCCCAAATCTGCTAGGGAGGATGCCTTAGCTCCAAAAGCTGCATGAAAATTCAAAATCGAGGAGACTCAAAAAGTCTCACCTCGGACCTCTTTCTCTTCCATGATCATACCTTGCATGCAAACACAAACCTCTCAAAAAGGAGATTCGAGGCCCCAATGAACACTAGTGCACCACTCTCACACATCCAAACCCACACCCTCCACAGCCAACCCCAAACACCCCAGTCGCGTCACTCAAAAATGGGGGAAGTAGAATGAGGAAGAGGGCAACATGGCCCCGATCCACCCCAAACTGGGTAGAAGCTAGCACCACGCCTCTGCCAACACACACAACCACTGCACCTGCACACCAAACACCCTCAACTGCACCCCACACCCACCTAGGCAGCAGTAAGGGCAGCAAATAGAAAAAACCTTCCCCTGGAGCACATCGACAACCCCCCCCCCCCCCCTCACATGCACAGAACATCGTCAAGCAGGAAGCGAGCTAGGGAAAACCCTAGCTCGGCATGGCTACAACACCACACACAGTGAGCCGAGCCATCTTCTTAATTTTACTTAATTTTATTTATTTATTTTTCGATCAATAATAGTTGGTTTTTTCTTTTAAATCGATTTTTAAGTTGGCCCGAACTAGGTGGGGCTACAAATAGGGAGCCCCTCCCCAAGGAAACTAGCCTCTAAAGAGATTAGTGAATACATTGCTGATTTAAATCCCCCTTCTCTTGAGAGAAAAGGATCTTGATTATGCTCTCTACCTTAACTCTCTTATCCCTTTTCCCCTTAACCTCTATCCATCCTTCTTCTCTTGCATTTTCCAATAACTTCAATTTGGGAACCCCCAACACTTCCTTCACCCCTACCTCTAGGCTTTGTGGATCAATTTGGTTCTCAGAAATTACCACCCCATCTTTGAAACATCTTTCCCCATAGCATCCAATTCACTTGTCTTTCCTTGCTTTGCATCCCAGTTCTTTGATGGACCTAAGCTTATCTTGATCCTTGGCTCCTTTTCATTGACATCATTGTGCCCACCACTCAAAGCCTAAGGGGTGTTGTGATTCTCCACCACCTTCTCCATCATGTAATATTAAGGAGCCTCCTCCTTCCACCAAGAATTTGGTTTCTCCACTCTATTCTTATCATAGGAAGCAGCAATATACCCAGTTTTAAAACATCTCATACATCTAAAAATAACCCCTTCAAAGTCCAACGACTGAACCCAGCTACCTCTCGAATATTTAAGAGAGATCTCCAAAGGAAATTTTTTGGAAACAACCATCTCCACCAGAATCTAGGCAAATGTAGTATGTAACAAATTTAGAGAACCTTTGTCAGTCATCAATAAATTACCTAAAGAGTTTCCAATAGCCTCAAATAGGAGTCAAACCAAAACTACATTGGAAGATTAGGAAGCTTGATCCGAAGAGGAAACCAGTCAAAAGATTTTGATAGAGGGTTAAAAGTCAGATGCCATGGTTTCAGCATCAGCGAATGACTATCCTCCCAACACCATTGACAGTCACAAAGGATCTTGTTCCTATCCTTCTCATTTTCAAAAACTACAACAAAAAACTCTCAAGCATGCAAATAAATTAGCACACAATGGATTCCCAATGAACAAAAATCCATTTATGCAGATCACAGCTAAACTTGGCCACTATCCTCTAAAGTGCCCAATAAGCCCTATCCCTGAGAAAACCCTTTTATTGTGGTCCACCTCCTTCTCTACCACCTCTTTCATATTAACTATGATAGGCCTAGTCATCGGTGATCCATTCATTGCTAAGGGACCAGCCAAAGTACCAGCTCTATGAGCAAGCAACTCCATATGCAACTCAAACAAAATCTTCTTCCAACTTTTCCCATTATTATTCTTGGCCCCCTTAGCCCATCCTTCCTCTACACTAGATCCATAGGGGGGTCATTTCCCCAAATCTTACCATGCTTTAGAACCCCTAACCACGCCAAGGCAAGAGCCATTGAAATCCAAACATGAACCATCATTTCTAACTCATTTGGAAATAGTTGTATATTCATTACAAATGCATCCCTGCCTAGCCACAATAGCCCAGCTATCTCAACCTCTGAACAAAGCTCTACCTTCAAGTTGTTTCCATTCCTTCCAAAACCTACCGGCAGCAGTGGCTCTTAACAACTCTAAGAAGGCAACTTCTTTAATTCACTTAAGTTATTTAATTTAATTTAATTTGTTATTTTATTTTATTTTTTAATTAGTAAATAATTATTAAATTTCAAAGAGAATTCTATCTTGGAATCACAGATGGTTAAGTCTGGTTGGGAAAATCATTCTTATTAAATCTGTATTGAATGCAGTTCCCATTTACCTTATGTTAGTGTTAAAATCTCCAAAATCTATGATTGTGAGCTTGTAGGACACTCTTAGGACCTTTCTTTGGAGTAGTAATAAAGATGGAAGGAAAAAACTCTCCCTAGTAGCCTGAGATAAAGTTTGTTTGCCTAAGGATCTTGGGAGTACAGGTATTAGGAACTTGAAAATTCAGAATTTGGCCGTAGGAGCTAAGTTGGTCTGGAAGTTGTATGAGCAACCTGGTTCTTTATGGGCACAAATTATGTCTACAAAATACCTTAATAATGGTCCAAGAGAGTATATTTTTCAAATTTCAAATTTACCTTCAGGTTCGATAATGTGGAATTTTATATGTAAATGCAGGACTGTTATTTTTCCACATCTCTCTTGGATTGTTCATAATGGGAAGAAGGTTTGATTTTGGGAAGAGGTATGGAATGGTCACATTCCATTACTAAATATTAGGAACTGGTCCCCTCTCATATCTATTCTTTCTTCCCTTTGGGGGGTCTTTGTGGCAGATTATTTTGAGATAGTATACTGTGGAAATCTTAGGATGGCAAAGTGGAAATCCATTGAGTTTTTGGATGTTGATCAAGAACTAAAAATGCATTTTGCAAAGGTTATGCAAGAAAGAATGATTATCCTCTCTGATTCTGAAGATGAACTTGTTTGGATAAAGAATATTTTTGGTAAATATACAGTGAAAGATGGTTATAATTCTCTTATGACTGCAAAAGATTTATCTTCTTGGCCATGTAAGCTTTTTTGGCATTCGGCCTATCTGCCAAAAGCTGGTGCTTTTGCCTAGTTAGCAGTTCAGGACAAGGTCCTTACAGGCATGAGATTGGATAGACTTGGTATCACTGTTGTTTTTCCTTGTGTTATGTAATAAAAATTTGGAATCCTCTTCTCACTTATTTCTTCATTGTGATTTTGCATACCAATGCTGGCAATGATTGTTTGATAAATTGAATTTGGCTTTTGTCATAGGGAAAGATCTTATTTCTCATTTTAGATCTTGGCCATTCCTATTTGCCTCATCATTTTATGCTTGCCTTTGGATTGTGTCTCCATCTATTTTAATCTGGAATATCTGGTTAGAACGAAATAACAGGATTTTTAAAAAAAACAAGTTCTTCTCTTGAAGAGATTTTACTAAAAATTGAATGTTCCATTTCTGAAGTTCCCTTGTCTCATATTTACAAGAATCTAGAAAATCTCACCTCTTTCTCGCATTGGGATAGTAGGGTGACTAGGGTTTGGAAGATGTTATCTATCCTTCCTTCTCATGGGTCAATTTTGAAAAAGCATGATGCTTCGAGCAAAATAAATTCGGCTATTTGGAAGCCCCCTCCTCAAGGACATTTTAAATTGAATTTTGATGAAGCTTCTCGTCGGAATCCTGGTTTGGTTGGGGTAGGTATGGTGATTTTTTATTATCAATTAAACTTTATTCAGGCTCGATGTCATGCAATTGGTCATAAGACTAATAATTTTGTAGAGTTTAATGCCATGTCTTTAGGCTTGGATATGGCTATATCCCTGGGAATCAAGGATCTTGTAATTGAAGGGGACTTGATGGTGATCATCCAAAGTGTTTTGAAGAAAAGGTCTAATTGTTGGCAATTGCAATATGTTTTGGATCACATTTTACAGCAAATAGAGTTTTTTAATTTCTTCTTGATTTCTCATTGCTATAGAGAAGCAAATAGAATTGCGGATTTCTTGGCTAATCTAGCTATTGACAGTAATGCTAATTTGGGTGATGTAAGTGTGGAGGAGATCCCTGCTTCGGTTTTGGAATATTTGCACTAAGATTTGGGGGTCCTATTTTTATATGGTAATTTTGAATTTCTTTCTTCCTTTTTTTCCTTTGTAGGCAGTCATGTTTGTTGAATATGCTCAGGTGGCAAGTATGCTTCATAGATGAGAAAATCTTTTCATTTATGAAGTATGGTTATGATCTGGCATAGGCAGCAAGGGTGGTTACCTTCAATGGTTTTAGGGTGGTGGCTTGTCATTGTACAGTACTGGGCAAGGTCTTTTCAGTCTGCATTCGCACAAGTGTTATATGTGCTTTGATTGTTTTGTGCTACACGGAAGGTTTGCCTATTCAAAGTTATCTGTCACGGTACTTGTGTTTTGATCATGATTGGGTAAGCATTTCTTAATTGCATCTGATGGGGTGTTTCATGTAGTGTTCTTCTGCCGCCAGTACCATGAGAAGTATTATGCTATTATTGTTTTCAATTATGAAGATATCTCTTATGAGCTTTAAATTTGTTGATTGCCTTCATTTGTAATCATGAATTGTGTTGGCACTTCTTGCTCACGTTTTTGTCTGCAGATGTCTTTAAAAGATGATAGCATTTCTGTATTTTGCATAAGGCTTTTTCTGGTTCTTTATTGGGTATGCATATGTCGAATGTTTCTGCTCTTTCACGATATAGGGTTATTGTTGAATGCCAAGTTGCAGTCTCAAATGAAGATACGGGAAGTAGTTCTGAGATGCTTAGTAAAGTTTTCCATTTGTTTTCACCTCAGGTGGATTATGAGGTATGTAGGTTGGTGGGGAGTCTCTGGTTGCAGTCTGATTCTAATTTTTCTGGCTCTGAGATTTTATCTCAATTTCTTACTGTTTGTTATGACATTTTGTATGATGAGGGTTTTCTCCAACTCTTGGTTTCTACGTTCATACTTCCCTCAGTATGCTCTTGGGAGCATGTTAGGTCTGCACTAGATAGCTATCATTTTGAGCTGGGGTCTTTTTATTATGGGGGATTTCTTCCTTGTTCTGATCTTTTGGACAATGGGCGGTGTGGGGAATTACTATTTGAAATGAGAATGGGTTTAATCTGTGATAGATTGGGGGATACCTTGAAATCATTTGAAAACTTACTAGATTGGGTTTCACCTCAGTTTGTGGATAAGGCTTTGTTTTTGCTTATGGTGTTACATTCGCTGCTCTCTCTTGATTTTTTGGTTTCAGCGCCTCCAAGGTTGGAATTCCCCTTGCACATTGTCCCTCCTTTGAGAGAGGACAGGGAGCCTCCTGATGAGAGCTCAAGCTCTTGGTTTTTGACTTGATTACATTATGCATGTATCTTTTTGGTTCATATCTCTTTTTTATGCAGGATTATATCTTAGGAATTGTTTCTTGAGAGGTTTTGATGCAGCCTGGTTATTTGCTATGAGGTTGCTTCTACAGTTTCAAATTTAGTTGTATCTTGGCCTTATGGGGTTGTGTGGTTATCTCCATTTTTTGGATGGCATATGGACACATGATATATACATCTCTAAAGCTATGTAATGGGTGGTCAATTTTAGACTGATCTTATAAATGGGTTATTTGGGTTATTTTATTTTTTGCTTTTTCGGGCTGCAACCAGAGGTTTTCTTGCAGGTTCTTTCCTGTCAGTATGCCCTTTGAACCCATTGTAAACAAAAATTGAATATATTAATAAAAATAGTTTAGTGGCATGTCCACTTTTATTGAAAAAAAAATTCTTAAATTTTAATTACCTTTAATTTTATTTATTATGGAAATCGAGTTTACTTGACCTACAATTAATTTAAATTATTTAATTTCATTTCATTGGCACTCGCAATAACATAATATAATTAAATCTAATTTATTTAAATTAATTAGTTTAATTTAATTTAATTTAATTTATTTAATTTAATATAATTTATTTTGTTTAATTTAATTTTTTTATTCTTAAATTTTAATTAGCTTAATTTAATTTGAAATAATTTATTTTATTCAATTTTTTAATCCAAAATATTTTTAAAATTTTAATCACCTTTAATTTTATTTAATTTAATTTAATTTAGGTTATTTAATTTGATTCAAGTTATTTAATTTAATTCTCAAATTTTTATTAGCTTTAATTTAATTATGTTTTTTTTTTTTTTTTTGCTCGGTAATAGGTTATGATTTTATTAAAAGTAACCAGGGAGAGACTTGGCCCTGACCAAGGGTGGTAACAACCTGGGATACCACCATTCTGAAGATAAAAAAAGATCAGAAGGATCCTTAAACATAACAAAGAACCGAAAGGACCCAAAACCATAGGAAAAGTAGAATTTAAAATTTTACCTTAGCACCTCCCTTTGAATGTGAACGAAGGACCATATCAAAGGGGTTATTCTTCACAATTCTCTCTTTCCTCCTTTTCACAGTGTGCCAACCATCTTCAAGCCTAGCAACCTCAATCTACCAATCCAAAGATTTATCCTTGGAAAATATCCCTTGATCTGTCATGGAGGGATCTTCATGTTGAGCATTACCGTTTGCTATCAATGAGGCCTCCTCCATATCTTGAGACCTCAAAAACCTGCATTTTTCCTTTCCCTCTGGGGTAATAGCACCCTTGCCTAGCAGCAACTCCCCATCACATCAACCTAAACCAGAAACAACCCTATCTTGTAACTCTTGTTCATCCTAAGGCTTAGGATCCGTAGATTTTTGAATTCTTTCCCCAGAAACAACCTGAGAAGCTTTTTTGCAACCCATCCTTCTTCCCAACCTTCTTCTCCATAGTATAAAGTTTTTGTGTAGCATCTTTCCACCAAGTGGCTAACTTAAGCATTCTATCTTTGGCACATTGTGCAACCATATTCCCTGTTTGGAAGCATATCCTACACCTAAAGGGGATCCCTTCATAATCTAAAGGCTGCACCCAACAACCTTTTGAAGTTTTAATCGATATTTCTAGAGGAAGTCCATCTGAGACATCCATTTCCACCAAAATACGTGCAAATGTAGAATGAAAGAGATTAGATGTTCTTTCATCAATGAACAAGAAAATACCCAACGAGTTTCCTACCACCTCTAAACAGGAATCAAACCAAATATGCAAGGGGAGATTAGGAAGCCTCACCCATATTGGGATCATGTCAAAAACCTTGGTAGTTGGACAAAAGGCTAGATGCCATTGCTTCAGCATCAGGGGGAACTTGTTCTCCCAACTCCAGAAATGATCCGACAAAATCTTGTTTCTCTCTTGATTCTTTTCAAAAATCACAGTGTAAAACCCTTTGCTGTAGGATAAATCTGCATGCACCCGTCAATAATAGGCTACCAGTTATCAAAGATCCAAGCATGCAAGTCATGAAGGCTAAGCCACGGGCCCCTGAAGCATCCAATCAACCCTAACTCGGAAAAAACTATAACATTATGAGAAACTTCCTCATCGGCCTCTGCATCCAATGACATGGCAAAATCCTTGGATGAAAGCATAAAAGAGGTTCCTGAAACACCATTACATTGTTGATGGGAACTTGGTGTCAGTTTGATCGTATGCAGGGGAATTTTTTCGCCACATCCACGAACACCTAAGTTGGTCTTGAACCCCCGTGCATGTCCATTCCCAACAGTGGCATCCCTGGCTTGAATGTGCCCACAGTATGGTGGATCCACAACATTATGTGAGGACTCATCATCTTCAAACCCGCGTAAATCACCTCACTACAACCGTGACACCAGACTGTCATCACTCGAGGAAAGGCCAACCCCATTTTTTGCTGCACATTTGGAGCCCTGATTCCTAGCCAGGCCAAAGCAGTTTTGGTGAGAGGGGATTTTTTTCCTTGCAGTTCGACAGGGAGAAAGAAACCCTAGCTCCATTTCGTGAAGATTTAAAACAGCTCTGAAGCGCCATACCTTTATTTTGGAATTAGTTTAATTATGTTGGTTTAATTTAATTCATTTAAGTTATTTAATTTGAATTAAGTCATTTAATTTAATTTAATTTTAGTTATTTAATTTAACGACATTGGCACTCAAATAACATAATATAATTAAAGCTAATGAATTTAATTTAATTTATTTTATTTTATTTTATTTTATGTAATATTTTAATACTCGAACAATTTTTAAATTTTAATTAGCTTTAATCTTATTTTATTTATTATAGAAATTAATTTTAAATGATCTGCATTTAATTTAAATTATTTGATTTAGTTTTAGTTATTTAATTAACTTCATTGACACTCACAAGCACATCAAATTAAATGCTTTTAATTTTTGTTTACGAATATTTTCACATCCTTATGTGAGTCTATTAATGTTTTTTTAATGTTTGTTGATAGATTTTAATTATGAAATAATAAATTCATTTTTTTTTAATTATTTATTTTTAATATTTTTGATTAATTATTTAATTCAAGAAATAGTATTTGTACATTTATCTAAAAATATAGTTTCATTTTAAAATTTTATAATATAATAAATTCAAAATAAATAAAGAACAAATAGAAATAAAATTTTAAAATTAAACTATAATTTTTTAGATAAATGTATAAACACAATTGTTTAAATTAAATAAAAATGATTAAATTAAATATTGAAAATAAATTAACATTTTGATGTCTAAATGGTTGCCAAATCAAAGGTACAAAATAAAAGCCTTTAATAGCATATTTACACCTTTACACTCCACCTCTGCTACTATTGTACAATGATTCCTTTCCTCCTTAATTCAGAAAGAGCTCTATATTATTGAACATAAAGAAGGATGAACAATTAATCACGTAATATTCATTTCTTAATGATATTATATTATGTAAAGTTTGTTGTATAAATAGCTTTCAAAAGTACATATAGTTGATTTTCGAAAAAAAATTGTTAAATTTAAATTAAATTTTAAAAATAAAATCATATACTATTATCTTAAGAACAATTCAAATGATTTTTAGAAGTATTTATTGTAATGGTGATAATAAAAATTCATCGGTAAACTGTTTTTTTATATTAATAATATAAGATTTTATACAAAATACTTCTAGTAAAGCAAAAATGGGGTAAACCCCTAAACCAATCCCTGTCGCATAGTTCAACCAAAATCCCACATTAACCTCCTGCAGAGGAATTACTATAAAATATTACTACCCCACCACCCCAAAATTTGGCAACTACCAATTACAAACTTAACCAACATAAACGTTCTACAAACAGAAAATGTCATCAAAATCATACAAAAACTCAAACTTTCAAAGTTTCATTTTCTTTCTACCCGATTCGTTCATCCAGTAGTCCTCACGGTCGAAATCAACCTTATTTGATTCATCCTTCTTCTTTTTTTCCCTCACCATCTACATTTCCACCTTTCTTTCTCTGATGTATTTCTTCAAATTGTCTCACCCAAGCCTTGCTTCCTCTATCCTCATACCACGATTCACCCCATCATTCCATAAAACAAATAGCCTCACCTCCACATCCACATTGCCCCCATCCGGCATAATTCTTTCACCAATGGGGCATCTCAAACCCCGGCCCACCACCACTCTCGCCAACAAAGAAGTCAGACCACAAAGGGAATGATTAGGTTTACAGGCTTTAGCAACCCAAAGAGCTTCCTCCTTTGTTCCAAACGTCAAGCCCCAAGAGATCACCATGGAGATAATATCTGCATTGGTCCTATAATAAAATTTTGATTCAAGATGGTGTTCCCCCAACTATACCTCCACTATCTACAGAAAGGGAGGGTCATCAAACTTGAAGATATCACCTAATCTCTTCTTAGACAACTTCCCAAAGAATGCAAGCTATCGTTTAATGAAATGGAGTGAGAAATTTGCTTCCATCATAGCTTGATGTTCACACCACAAGCTTCCCCCTATCACCGTCTAAATTCTACCACACACTGTGCCACCTTGGAAAATAAACGAGCCACCTTCTTTGATTTAAACTTCTCTGCCTAACCTCACATCAAATTGGAGTAACCATAAATGCAATTTCCCTTCCTTGATTCCCAAATCCGCCAAGTCATCATATTTGAAACTCACCGCTGCCACCTTTCCCTTACAATTAATAATTTACCACATCATAAAGCTAAGATAAAAATGGTGGCAGTCACCAAAATGCCATAATAGCACTAGAGGGACAAGTCATGAGGCCCAAAAAAAGCCTAGAAATTAGAGAGCACTACCACACGTACCAACTCAGCCATCCATCAGATGATTGTAGGGGACCTATCATCATTTGAACCAAACCACCACCTTTCCTCATGACAACTTAATTTGTACCCTTTATTAGACATAATGTCAATCTTTGAGTTACCTTCTCTATAAATATGTGAGATTCTAAAATCTTGAAAAAAAATTATTTTTTGCCCAATAATATCAATTATTTTATTAATTTTCTAGCAATGGGAGACGCCTTTATCAATGGCCTCCGTTATAATTTTTGAATCACCTTCAAATTGCATCTGAGACTGGAAGTTTCTCTACCAATGAGACCGCAAGCAATCCCACTTGCACCTCCGCTTCATTATTTGTGTCATCTTACAAACGTTTGGCTCCCTTTGCCAAAACCACTCCCTCTTCATTTCTCACAATACAACCTGTGAATGATATCCCAGGGTTACCCCAAGAGGCACCATCAAAGTTGATCTTGACCCAATCCAACTCTGGTTTTTCCCAAACCACACCAATATTTGCACCATGGGTAGGATGAATCCTACTAGGCCCATTAACAGGCGTAATGGTGATAATTTTGTTTATAAAGTGATTGGTTCATTTAAAACACATGAACCTTATGGAAATTGTTAATACAAATAATCTCATGGCTTTAGGTTTTCCATCTTCTAACTTTTTTATCCATTGACAAAGCTTCTAAGATATATAGTGACATCATAACTCAATCAACATATTTATATAAATTTTATAAAAAAATAATAATTTTAGTTGAATTATGGATAAACATTTTAGTCATTCAAAATTAATTGTAATAAATTTATAGTAATTACTAATCTTAAACTAATATTCATCCAGAACAATATTTATTTATAATCTAGTTACACACATTTTCAACATTTAAAAATAAATCTTTTCAACCACAGGCATATTTTAATTAAAATTTGATAATATTCATTTTCAAATATTAAAAAGGAATTTCAACTCAATTTCAATACTTTAAATTAAAATTTGATAACACTAACCTATCTCCTCTCCCCCTCCTCTCTCTCTCTATCTCTCTCTCTGTCACTCTAGCTCTCCCCCTCTATCTCCTTATATCCCTATCTCTCTATCTCTCTATCGTAGTGCCACATATATTTCTATTGCTCCCTCTCTTTCTCCCTTTATATCTATCTCTTCCTCTCTATCTCTCCCTCTCCCTATATACTATTCTATCTCTTTATATCTTTCTCTCTATCTATCTCTACCTTTATCTCTCCCTCTACCTCTTCCTCTCTATTTGTCTATCTCCTTATCTCTATGTCTCTATTTTTATCTCTCCCTTGACTGCTATCTATCTCTTTATCTATTTCTCTCCCTCATCCTCTCCCCCTTTATCTTCTCTCTACTTTTATCTACTCTAAACTAGCCACACTAATGGTAGGAGCTTGACACTTTGTGTCTATTGGTTATTTATAATAAATATATTACTCGTATAACTAATATAGTATTATTAATATTATATTATATTTCAATAGTAACTCTTTCTCTTAATCCCATTCATTAAATAAGTTAATAATAATAAATTAGTAATCACAATGGTTATAATCCATTAAATAGTCAATGTATAAGACATCAATAAATAGTTGTCTTATTTTTTTTATTTTTTTTTGTCAAACTAAAGCAATCATTCAAAAGCTACTTATTAAAATTTCAACCCACATATCTACACAATATTACAACTTTTTCTTCAAACTAAATCATAATCATTAGTAAAGCATACTAAACATATATCTGAAGCCATACAAAATTATTCATACTCAACATGTGATAACATGGGTAAATCACCTTAACCCTACACTATATAACGTTCACTTCTCACACCATAAGACTTATTTAACTTCTATTTAATACTTACTATTCATATATGAATTGATTTTACTATGTATATATTCTTAAATCAAATTTATTTTACTTAATTAATAACATGACCTCTAAAATTTCTCATCTTTCCATAAACTATTTATGAAATTAAAGTAAACCACATTATATGAATTGCAATTAATTCACTTTCGAAGTCCTACAAAAAATATCATTCATTCATAATATTTTTTTTATCATTACCTTGTCACAATTAGGATAGAAGCTACGCATTTCTATACTCAATCATGTCATGAAAAATATGAAAGTTATGCTTTCTAGCCCCATTATGACCACGCAAGTAAAATAATCTATAATTTACAAGAAATCTTCCACAAATACATACTCTATGCCATCAAGAATAGTGTTATCACCTACTAGAAGACCCTAAGGGTTTTATAAGAAAAGGACTCAGGGGCCTTACAGGGAATCTATGCAGACAATCACACCTTTATAATGATTGCATAATATTTTTTACCATGGAGGTTATAGTATGAGCCATGTGACATTACTGCAAATTTTGGCATGGGACAATATCAAAGTGATTAGGCCTATTAGACAAAGAATGGGTCAGGATGCAGAGGAGCCACTGGTATCTCTTGCAACTCTCACTTGGTCTCTCTCCCTTATCATGGGATCTCTCTCATGTGTCACTTGGCCTCACTCATCTACAAGACTATCTCTCTCTATTTTAAGGGTATCTACCTACATCTGCATCTCTACCATCTGTTGTTATAGTGAAATAATCATGCTCGGGGCCTAAGAGGTGATTGGATTTATTGTACTTGGCCAATAGGATCAACACTATGGACTAGGACTTACTAGAGGTGTGCAAGATAAAGTACATCCCATACATGTCTCACATGATGGCACGTGATGGCACATAGGGCCCTACTAAAGTGCCAGCAAAGAGGTGGCACAATGAGACTTGTACTTTTTCTTCCAAATGTGACGTTGATGGTTGTCATTAATAGTTATCATTGATGTCAACATATTATTTTGGGATTAATTCCTTTTGTTTGGTGATCTAGAAGATGTGTTCTAGTGATGCAAGAGCATCGGTGTAGTTCTTACCGGTTGAGCAGTTAGCAGTGGAATTGCTTGGAGATTATTGCATTTCTTCTTGTTTGAGAGTTTAGTTTTGTGGATTTGTATTTATTCCCGTGAGTTCGTTGTCCTTATCATGTTTGAGTTTCATGGCATTTGGATTTGTTTCTGGTGAGATATGGATTTTGGTATTGGCTCTATTGATATGTTCTTACCGGATAGTCTAGCAGTGTGTTGAGCCTGTTGGTATTTTGGTATGGTTTTGTCATTGATGTCAACTCCTACTATACACAGGTACTTTGTCTTAAGCAAATGTTGAAAGACATAAAGGTAAAATGCAAGGAACCTATTAATATATACTGTGATAACACTGCAGCAATTGATATATCTAAAAATTTGGTATTACATTCTAAAACAAAACATGTTTCTATCAAACTGAATTTTCTAAGGGAAAAAGTTGAAGAAAAAGAGATAAAACTGGTTTATGTGAATACTAAAGAACAGCTTGCAGATATTTTCACAAAACCTTTGCCTAAGGAGACTTTTGAGTATCTCAAAGATCAGCTTGGAGTTATACCACCACCGGTAGAGACTTAGACAGTTGATGATTGTCATCAACCGACAGAATTAAATGGACAAATCTTTTATTCCGGTATTTGATGAGGAAGCTACTTCTCAGGGGGAGTAGTTGGTATATTGAATTGGTTGGTATTTTGTGACTTTTGTGACTTTCACATTTGATGTCAAAAGGGGAGAGATATCTATGGAAAAACACATTATCTTTTTGGTGAAAGATTTCAGGGGAGAGATTTTGAAAATCACATTTAAGGAGAAATTGGTATTGTTACTCCCAGGGGGACAAATGGAGATTGTTGGTTTTTGTATTTGGCATTTCTGTTTTGGCACTTTGATGGTTTTTCCATCTTGTGTTGCCATCAATGCCAAAGAGGGAGATTGTTGGTATTTTGGTATGGTTTTGTCATTGATGTCAACACCTACTGAATACACCTACTTTGGAGATCCAGCAACATTCACCGGCAAACAGTAAACTTTGTAACAGTTACTGGTATATGATTCACCAGCAGGATATATTGTTCACCGGTACCTGGAATGATATGGAAGACACTTGGTAATGTCGAAGACATCATGTGGACACTTTACTTTGAAGAAATAATCATTAGTATATTCATATTTGCATATTTGCTTTTACTAGAAAATAGGTCCAGGTTATCTAGGGTTACACCGATAGGTTTATCTTTTCCAGATCAGCATGGCATGCTATGGAGATGATTTATTATTGTTGTAAATGCATTAAGCCGACATGTTCAATCGGTTATTGCATCGAATATTATATTATTTGTAAAATGTTTTATTGTAATATCTTGTAGAGCCGACCTACTAAAATTGGTCTTAGGGTATGGTATAAATGTAAGATCTTATTTGTAAGATCAAGGGTGGAATGAAAAAAAGAAGTGTGTGAAGGTATATGCGAGATCAAGTAGAGGTATACACAAAGACATCATTTGAAGGTGAAGTTAGGTTTTTATAGAAGCATATCAGCATTACATCAGTACTGAATCCAGAATATGAAGATGCTATTTTGTGTAGTACATTCTTATTGGATTTGACAATCCAACTGTAGTCAGTGTGACTCCCATCTATGATTGAGCAGTGAGCTCTAGGTTGTTGGCCTTTCTGCATGTGCAGACCCCTTTTTGTACACTTACTATCTGCAGTAGTATCATCTGATTGTGGGTAAGGTTTCCCACTGTAGTTTTTCCCCTTACAGGGTTTCCACATACAAATATTGGTGTCATGTGTTGTGGATGACTTTGTGTTTATGTTTCATGGATTAATCCTTGCTGGTATAGCAATTTATTGTTAACACTATCTACCGGCATACTTAACTAGTTTACCGGTATTAAGCATTAAGTTGGTTAAATAAGATTTTGGTTTGAATTTATTAGACAACTGATTCACCCCCCCCTCCTCTCAATTGTCTCCGGGACCTAATAGAGCCAAGATGATTTCGGGTTACAGTTGATCTATGTGACTTGCGCATCATTGATTTATGTTTCTTGAGTCTTTTCCAATGTTCCCGAAGAACTGCATGATGTTTTGTGCATTGGAAGTTGTTCTTAATGATTTGAGCCGACTTGTTATTGTTTACACGTTTCATGAACAGTTGGTCTTTACGCCAACTTGATCAAGTTATTACTATTTATGGATGGTATAAATAGGAGTTTGTGAATCATTTGAGAAGATAGAAGACAGAAGTTTGAGATCAAGGAAGATGTATTTTTCAAAGAGATTTTGGTCCAGCAAGACTGAAGTTGGGATTGCTAAAGTCTGGATCAGTGCAGAATAGTGCAGACTGTTACCGGAGACCTATTCGTTGAGAAGAAGATCTATGGATCTTAGATTTGTATATTGATTATGATGAGATTCTGGTCTAGGGAGACTGAAGTCAGGATGGTTGAGGTCCAGATCAGTGCAGAATAGTGGAAGTTGTTACCAGATGATGATTTGTTGAGACAATGATCTACGAATCATAGATCTAAGTTGTAAGAGTTGTTTTGTAATCCTGGATTGTGGTCCAGAATGTGGCATATGTAATTCTTCAAGTTGTTATAAGATTTTTTCATACTATTTACTACTTATGTATTCTAAGATGTTACCGGTTGTTCTTTCTACTTTTTCTAGAATTGTATTACCGGTTACCGGTATATCTTGCATGGTGTTTGTATTAGGCTGCAAGGATGGGATGGCCTTCATTGGATCTCCCTAGCTTGACTGCATCAAGTGGTATTAGAGCTGGTTTGTGAACTTTGTGTTGGAGGAAGACCTGATTATTCACCGGTTGGTTGGAAGGGAAGTTGAGGTAACTTGTGGACTTGTTCAGATCACCCATTGAGGCAGGTTGCAGAGTAGACCGGTAGATCGCTGAGGAGAGGCAACCTAAAGCTATAGTTAGATCTCCGAACCCCTGAGGAAATTGCAAGTACCTACTAACAAATCGTTGAACCAAATCAAGTGATGGGACTCACTTTTCAATTAACCTCGAGAGTCTGATGCAGGAGAACCGGTGTAGTTCTTACTGGTTGAGAAGTTAGCAGTGGAATTGCTTGGAGATCGTGGCATTTCTTCTTGTTTGAGATTTTAGCATTGTGGATTTGGATTTATTCCCTTGAGTTTGTTGTCCTTATCATGTTCGAGTTTCATGGAATTTGGATTTGTTTCCGGTAAGATATGGATTTTGGTATTGGCCAGGTTGATATGTTCTTACCGGTTAGTTTGGCAGTGTGTTGAGCAAAGATGATTTTGGGTTGCGGTTGATCTTCGTGACTTGTGGATCATTGATTTATATTTCTTGAGTCTTTTCTGATGTTCTTGGAGAACCGTGTGATGTTTTGTGCATTGGAAGTTGCTCTTAATGATTTGAGTCGACTTGTTATTGTTTACATATTTCATGAATCAATTGGTATTTAGGTCGACTTGATCAAGTTATTATTATTTGTGGATGGTATAAAGAGGAGTTTGTCAATCATTTAAGAAGACAAAAAATAGAAGATAGAAGACTGAAGTTCGATATCGAGGAAGATGTAGTTTTTGAAGAGATTCTAGTTTGGGGAGACTAAAGCTGAGATGGTTGAAGTCCGAATCAGTGCAGACTGTTATCGGAGACCTATTTGTCAAGCAAAAGATCTGCAGATCTTAGATTTGTATATTGAATCCAGTGAGATTCTGGTCTGGGGAGACTAAACTCAAGATGGCTAAGGTCTGGATAAGTGCATGATAATGGAAGTTGTTACCGGATGATGATTTGTTGAGAGGATGATCTGCGGATCATAGATCTAAGTTGTAAGAGTTGTTTTGTAATCCTGGGTTGCAGTCCAGCATGTGGCATATGTAATTCTTCAAGTTGTTATAATATTTGTTCATATTGTTTACCGGTTATGTATTTTGAGTTGTTACCGGTTGTTCTTTTTGCTTTATCTGGTGTTGTATTATCAGTTATCGATATATCTTGCATGGTGTTTGTGTTAGGCTACAAGGATGGGATGTCCTTCATTGGATCTCCCTACTTTGACTACAAATGAAAAGAGAGAATCCCAGTTGGAACTTATAACAAATTGCAGATTAAAAAGTTTGGACCTTGCAAGATTTTGAGGAAGTTTAGTTATGGAAATGCATATGAAGTGGAGTTACCGGATAATCTAAGTATTTCACTTGTGTTTAACATTACAGATCTTCATGAGTATCATGAACCAGAATTTAATGAGGACAGTATTGTAGACTTGGAGAAACAGTTACCCCAGAAGGAACCGGATCAGATTGAAGAAATTTTGTATTGTAGGATTGGGTGTAGTACCCAGAGGAGTCGGTATAAAGAGTATCTTGTGAAGTGGAACGATAGACCAATTGAAGATTCATCTTGGATTTGTCAGGCAGAGGCAGACTTCCTTGGTTTTCCTCTGACCCCAACAAAGTGAGAGGCTCACTTTTTCAATAACCTCGGATGTCTTATGCAGGATCATCCCTGGTTCATAGCAATCTTGCATCAACCAAAAACATTTTCCTTTTTGTTTTGCTTTATGTTTGCAGTTTTAGCATTTATTTATGTGTGTCTCAGTTTTGGCTCACCAGATCATATGGAGTTGGATTATACTTGAAGACTTGATCATCTTTCTTATTTCCAAACCACGTCGCATTTGGATCATTTTCTAGCAAGTTATCGCTATCGGTTTCCTTGACAGTATCCTATTACCGGTTGACAGTTTCTTGTTACTAGTTGCCTGGACCTATTTTGATGATCTACCGAAACCCCTTCTGAATCTTGCAAAGCCTTGGGTGTTGATTCCGATTTTCATTGGCGTGTGGTTGACCTTTTCCTGTGATCTACACTTCATCCTTTGCATTTTTCAGAGGGATCCCTTGGCGAAGGCCGACCTTGTTGATTTTCCACGTTAGATCTTGTTCTTTGGGTTTTGATCCCTTTTTGGGCCAACCGGATCCTTTGGATCGTATATATGTTAGGACCTAGAGGCAACTGAGAGGGGGGTGAATCAGTTGTCTATTAATTTCAACCCAATTATACTTTAACCAAACTTGATACTTAATACCGGTAAACCAAACTTAATGCTGGTAAATAGATTAACAGTTAATAATGTTGGCATTCTACACTCTAGTGAGAAATGATGGTGTTTTCATTGATGGAAACTTACCGGCAACCTTGTGGATATCTTCAGGCACCGGCACTAGTAGGCATCAGCACCGGCAGACACTTCACTAGCAGCGACAACAATGTATACCAGCACTCTAGCCGACAAGAATAAAGTTTTGTTTATTGTATTTAATTGTAAATATCTTTTGTAAAGCCGACAAGGAATATTGTAATAAGACTCATATATGTATGAGATCTTGAAAATCATTTTGTAATATGCAAGGATAGAAGATAGGATGGATACATGGTAGAAGTGATGAGCGAATATTAAGGCAGATTTTGTATAAGGTTTATGGTTATTGTATGAACTTAAACCGGTACTGAACCAGGCATAGCAGATGTTGAATTATAGCAATACATTATATTGGCTTTCCATAATCCATTTGTAAGTCAGTGAGACTTCCTTTTTGTGATTGAGCAGTGAGCTCTAGGTAGTTGGCCTTCCTACATGTGCAGGCCCCTCTTGTAAGTAATATCCATTCATTGGATAGTGAGTGAATATTGTGGGTCACAAATCCCACCGAGGTTTTTCTCACACTGGGTTTCCTCGTTAAACATCTTGTGTTATGGTGTTATTTCTATATTGTCTTTACTGTTCTTATTTACTACATTAATTCTTGTTTACCGGTACACTATTTTGGAATGCAAAATACTTAATAAGGTTAAAGAATCTATCAACCGGTTAGATACTGATTCACCCCCCCTCTCAGTATCTTTGGGACTATCATCAATCCTAACAAATAACAGTACCGGTGAAACTTAATGCATGAAACAGAAAAAGAAACAATGTCCACAACACATGACACAGAGATTTGTACGTGGAAACCCTGTAAGGGGAAAAGCCACGGTGGGAAACCTTACCCACAATCAATTGATACTACTGCATATAGTATGTGTATACAAATGGGGTCTGCACATGCAAATAGGCTAGCTGCCTAGAGCTCACTGCTCAATCACAAAATGAGAGTCACACTGACTACAATTGGATGATTAAATCCAATGATAATGTACTGCTTAAAGTAGCATCTCCAATGTTGGATTCAGTAGAGGTTAAGCTCTGATTGTCTCCTTCAAAAATTCCTTGAATCTTAAAATGATGTCTGTGTGAGTAGCTCTGATTGTCTCCTTCAAAAATTCCTTGAATCTTAAAATGATGTCTGTGTGAGTAGCTCTGCTTGTATTTGCATATACTGAATATCACAACCTTATAATACCTTACGTCATCTCCTATATCAATCTCACAATTAAGATCTTAAATATATACCAAAACCTAAGACCAAATGTGTAGGTTGGCTTACTAAGAATAATATAATAAAATCTATTACAAGTAAGTCAAGATGCAATGCATCATGTCAGCTCCATAATAATATTAATTGATTAAACCATCTCCATTACGTATCGTGCTGATCTGGAATAGATAACGCTTGCCGGTCCATATCCTAGACCCATTTGTCGGTAACAACAAATATATTAAACCGATTAGATCAATAACCAAATCTCCAAAACCAAGTGTCCAATCCATGTCTTCGACATAACTAAGTGATCTCCAGATGATAACAAGTCATCCTCAGTTTCGGTGAACCAGATGTCGGTGACTATGCATGTCACTGAGTCTTGTCAGTGAACATAATCAAAGATCTCTAGAACGATAAGTGTTGATAGGTGTTGACATCAATGACAAAACCAATGTGACATATCCATAATACCAACAATATATAATTGTAATTGCACATTAGAATTTAATCAGTCAAAGAATCAAGTAGCTAGATTGAGCGTAGAAGATAGATCTTAAGATTCAAGGTCCCAGTTGTGATCTATTTTGTATTTGAGAATGTTCTAGAAGGCCTGTGAGCCGATTATGCTATAACCTGGTTGATACTAGTTGGTTGTAATAAATTTTCATGAAATAAAACAATTTGTTCTGCATTGCCTCCATCATATCTTTGTGTTTTTGTTGTGTTACTCTTGTTGATTGATCTAGATTGATCTCTTTGAGGTCCCTCCTAACCAGTGATTATTTCATCTAGGAATTTTTGGTGCTTCGAAAGATGTGTTACAGTTGATATTCAATGCAGTTTGTTCATGTTGATGGTGATCCAGATTTCTCTATTTATCAGATATGGTATTGATTGATTATATTCGTGAGTATCTTGGTTTCATTCTTATTTTTGCCCATTTAGGTAGTGATATTTTGGGTTTGGTTTGATCGAGAATTGGAGAATGAGTAACAACATTTGTGTAGCATATGAGTCATGATTTGAGTCCAATATTTGTGATGGATCTAATGTGTTGATCTATCTGATGATGTGTGTTGTGGTATTGTCTACTTATCATTCCTTCCCACCACCAGAATGTTTAGTGATGACCTATTTCAAATCTTTGTTTGGTTGACTTAGAAGATTATGTTGTCTAGAGACAGTATAAATAAGAGGATGGTCTGAACAAATAAGAAAAATGCATATATGGAAGATGTATGATATTGAAAAGGTATGGTATGGTCTACTTCTCATTCCTTCCCACCACCAGAATGTTTAGTGCTAACCTATTTCAAATCTCTGTTTGGTTGACTTAGAAGATTATGTTGTCTAGAGATAGTATAAATAAGAGGATGATCTGAATGAATAATAAAAATGGATATATGTAAGATGTGCAAAACTAAAAAGGATAAACCCAATTGATATTGATATGTGAAGTGTGTTATTGTTGAGAGGCACTAGAAGAAGTTCGAGTATTGCAAATTGTGTCACAGTGGTGGATTCTCTTTTCTTTCTTCTTCCTTCAGCAATGAGCCTTTCTAGGTAGTGAAACCTCCGGCAATGAACCTTTATGGGTAGTGAGCCCTCTTGTAGTGAGCATTCTAGCAGTGAGCCACCCTTTTGTAAAAATCACCTTAACTGGTATCACCTTTACTGGTGCTATATGTTGAGAAATAACATTCTCTGTGGCTTTTCCCTTCTTGGGTTTTCCACATCATATATGGTGTTCATTGTGTGATCTATTATGTGTATGTGCTTTCATGTTATATCTACTTTAATTAGTTCTATTGGTTATTTTGAATTTATGAATGAATTGTAGAAAATGTTTAGTTTTCAACTAATTCACCCCCCCTCTCAGCTACCTAGATATTCAACAATTGGTATTAGAGCCTTGGTTCCTTGGAAAAGAGTTTAACCGCTTGAGGTAGATCTTGATCCAATGGCACAAAAATTATATATCCCTAGCTTTGAAGGATCTGGCTATAGCTTGTGGAAAGTGAAGATGAGAGGTTACCTAATCTCCTTGGGCTACAACACTTGGAAAGTAGTGGAAACTAAGTATGTACAACTGGAAAATGGTCTTACCACTCTGGATGAGATTCAAGCTTATGAAGAAAATAAAAAGATAAGGTATGTTATCTTTAGTGCTTTATCAAAGACTAAATTAACAAAGGTTATTTCATTGAATATTTCTCATGAGGTTTGGGAAAAGTTGAGGTATATCTATGAAGGAAATGACAAAGTTAAATCATCAAAGAAGATGACAACTAACCCCATATATGAGAACTTGAAAATGGAAGAAGGAGAAGATATAACAAGCTATTTTTCAGTAGGTTGACAGTGCATTAAATGAAATCAAAGAACTTGGTGGCACCTTGACAGATGAAGACATAGTTGTGAAGATTTTGATGTCTCTATTGAAAATCTACAGTGATAAGATATCTACTATTGAAGAAACTTATGATGCAAAGAATTTTACTAGGGAACAACTATATGGCACTTTGTCTGCATTTGAGATAAGGAAGTTTGGAAAAGACAAAGATAAATCTGAGACTACCTTTAAAGCCTTTGAGGAAGATCTAGAAGATGAAAGCTCAGATGAGATGGTAGTGAACTTTGTAAGGAGATTGAAGAAAGGCACCAGCAAATAGAAAGGTATGTTACCTCCTAAATGCTTTATATGTGGAAATATTGGTCATATAGCTACTAGATGTCTAGAAAAAGGATCAATACAAAAATTTAGGGAGAATAAAGGAAAGTTTAATAAGAAAGCCTATTATGTTAGAGATGATGCTACTATTTCAGATAATGAATCAGACTATGAAGATGGTGACTATTTGTTTTTGGTAGAAAAGGATCTACCTAAGATTGATGTTTCTAAGATTGTTGCTACTATCGTACATGCTATAAGAGATAGAAATGAATGGTTGATTGATAGTGGATGCTCAAATCATATGATTGGTGGTAAGAGTAAGTTCATAAAACTTGAGAAATATGATGGAGGTTCTTTTAGGTTTAGAGATGATCAGACAACACAAATTGTAGGAATTGGCTCTCTTACTTTTGATGAAAAACATAATACTGACAATGTTTACAATGTGAAGGGTTTGCATCATAGTCGCTTGAGTGTTGGGTAGATATGTGAAAATGGTTACAATATTTTTTTTCAAGATGATGATTGTGAGATCCAGAAGGGATCCGAAAATGTTATTGCAGTAGGAAAAAGGACAAATGGAAACATGTATCAGTTAGAAGGAGCTACAAGACACTATTTTTTATCTCAATCCAATGATAGTTGGCTTTGGCACTAGAGGATGTGTCATATCAATTTTGATATTTTGGTAAAGATTAGTTCATCAAGTGCGATGGGAGATTTATCAAAACTGACCAAACCAAATAACAATATTTGCAAAGAACATCAAGTAGGAAAGCAGACAAAAGGAGCATTTAAAGGAAAGGAACAATCATCCACCGAATTGTTGGACTTGGTGCACACAGACTTATGCAATCCTACCAAAACAAAGGAGTATATAAGGTGAGAAGTATTTCATGTTGTTAATTGATTATTATTCGAGAATGTCATGGGTTAAAATTTTAAGAGAGAAGTCAAATAATTCAAGATATTCAAGGCAAGAGTTGAAAATGAGATTGATAGAAAGATTAAGTGTTTGAGGTCTGATCGAGGAGGAGAATTTATCTCTGATGAGTTTAACAACTTTTCTAGAGAAACATGGTATTATAAGGAAACTATCTACCCCTAGGACACCTCAACAAAATGATGTAGTGGAAAGGATGAATTAAACTATACAAGAGGTAGCCAAATAAATGATCAAAGGATCAAATCTACCGAAAGTCTACTAGAGAGAAGTGTTGGCATTATTAGCATTAAGTTGTCATTGATGTCAATTGATTTGGCAAGGTCACCGGTAAGTAAGAAGTGGTGACCGATATAAGAAGAGCAATACATATGATGGAAATGCACAAGTGAGTGAGCAGACAAAAGAAAGGCTATTGGCACACATGAATTGTGTCATCTGTCGGTAAAGCAGGCTTACCGGTAAGGCACAAACCGAGATGAAGGTTGGTTGTTTGTTTGTGATGAAGAGGCTGAATGTTAAAATAACCACAATAACACCCAATGAGAATAACTAAAAGGATGGCATGAAGACATACTGGAAGGCAAGATGAACTATCAAGAGGATGTGTTGTCGGTACAGAGGATGCTTGTTGGTCACACTGGTAAGGTGAACTGAGTCGGTAGTCAACCTTGGTCAACAAATAATGTCAAACCTACATAGGAATCCAAGCAGAGGTGAATGTCAGGTGGTGATATTGCACAGGTCGATGGAGTGTGCATCGACGTAACAAGTGAGAAAGCAGGTCAACTTTTATGAAGAACCTGCAAGTCACGGAGGATGCTAGAGGATTATGGCTTAAGAAAGGCAAGCTGGCAAACAACTAAACTGATTCTACAAGGAGATTTGATCTTCGTACTCATTTGCTAAAGAAAATAGCAAATCCATTAATGGCGTATGCCAGAGAAAAGCAAAAAAGCATGGTGTAGACCTCCAAATTTAGAAAATGCACATTGGAATGTGAAGCTTTGTTGGTTTTGATTGATGTCATGAAGATCATATTCATGTAAAAGCAAATCAAATCAAATCGGATTTGGTTCGACTTGAAGAAGGCAAAACCTAACACGGCATTAGTTGAATGCAATTTTTGGTGGGAATCCAAGATTATCAATATGTGAGCTCAAGACAGAAATGATTGATGCTTGATGTGAAGAAGGAGAGTGAAGAGAGCTTGAGGAAAGAAAAGGATCATCTTCCTTAGAATTTATTCTAAGAAAATTGTAGAGTGAGTTAGCAAGCAAACTAGTGAGAGGGTTTAATCGGCAAAGACAAAGTACCGGTAAACTGTTGTAGGTCTAATAGTTAAGCTAAATGGTGAGGTGTGATTGATTAAGAAGGCATCCAAGTGTGACATAGTGGGTTGTGAGGTTAAGAGAGAAAGAAGAGAGGTCAAGAATCGGAGAGAGTAATCTGATAACCAGCAATATGCGATCTAGTGAATAAGAGAAGACTGTTAACCGGCAGAAATCTATTTGATCATGTTGTAGAACTCATTTGCAACCAAAAACTATAACTATATCAAAATTATATTTTAAAATACATCACCAAGTTGGAGCTTGGTGCAGGGTTTGGTGCTCCTTGGGTTGGTGCCCTAAATCTTTGTAATTCATTATTTCACTTGTGAGGCTGGATTGGAGCAATAGTCTCTAGCACCATTTCTCACCGAGGTTTTTCCCATATTGGGTTTTCCTTGTACATCTGGTGTTATGGGTTGCATTTGTGTGTTTGTCTCTTTTGGTATCCTCATTTGTCTTACCAGTTTGACTGCTTAGTGCTTAGGATAATAACCGGTATTCTAAGGTTGTTTTAAATAGGAAAAGGATTTAGGAACCACTAATTCACCCCCCTCTCAGTAGTACATTGTGTTCAACAATTGGTATCAGAGCCTAGGTTCCCAATTGATTAAAGTTTGGGTAGATTCTGGTCTTAGATCACAATGGCAAGAAATGAGTCTACTTCCTCAAAAGCTCCCATGTTTGATGGATCCAACTATGCCTTCTGGAGCAAAAGAATGGAGACCTATATTTCTTCCCTGGGTTTTGATGTGTGGATGTCTATCAAGAATGGATATGTTGTCTCTAGTGTTCCTCTAATTGATCCAGATGCCAAGAAAGAGTATGAAAACAATGCAAAGGCTAAGCATGCTATCTTGAGTGGGTTGTCTGATAATGAGTTTGTCAAGGTCATGCATTGTGCATCCACCAAGGAGACTTGGGATAAAATGCAGAGGTTATTTGAAGGAGATGCAAAAGTCAAAGAGGCCATGTTGCAAACCTTAAGGGGCCATCTTGAAGGCATCAAGATGAAGGATAAAGAAAAGATTGCAGACCACCTTCACAAATTTGATGAAACTATGAACATGATCAAAGGACTTGGAGAAGAAATTGTAGATGAGATTCTTGTCAAGAAGGTACTTAGATCTTTCACACCTAAGTATGATACTAAGGTGTTTGTCATAGAAGAAGCCAAGGATCTGAAGACCTTCACAATGGATGAGCTATTTGGCTCACTGACAACCTATGAAATGAGAACAACCAGTGATACATCCTCAAGGAAAGAGGTAGCATTCAATTCCACCAAGAAGGGCAAAGAAGTGGTTGCTCATAAAGGATTTAGTGAAGACTCTGATGCAGAGGTAGCAAACTTTGTTAGAAAGATCAAAAGAGGATTCGTCAAGTATAAAGGAAAGCTACCACTCGAATGTTTCAACTATGGTAAAGTTGGACACTTTGCTGCAAAATATCCTTATAATGAAACCGGTGGAGATGATTCAAGAGGCTTTAGCAGATCTGTTGGTAAAGATAAAGAAAGAAATGTCTATCGACAAGGAAGAAGAGGCTATCAAAAGCGGAACAGCCTATATACTATTGAGGATGATATCACAGATGAACAAAGTGCATCAAAAGATGACTACCAAGAGAATGAAAGAGAAGTTAATCTCTTTATGACACTTGATGAACTAGTTGGTAAAGATAAGGAAGAAGAAGACATTGAGGCTGAAGTGGATCTAGAAGGTGAGCTTATAAGTTCTCTTGAGGAACTGAGTAAAACAAGAAGAGAACTCAAGAAATTCATGCTTGTTGCAGTAGAAGAACAAGGTCTTTTGAAGCAATCCCTAGATGAGACCAATCAAGTTATTTCTGACTTGAAACTTTAGTTGGAAGAAGCCAAGAGGATATGTGAAGTCACATCCTCTAATCTGATGAAGAAAGAAAAGGAGCATCAAGATCTCGAAGCAGAAATAGTGAAGCTCATAAAGGAGCTTGAAGAAAGTAGGGAAGAAATAAAAGTGAGAAGAAAATGTGAAGGCAGCATCGAAGCCTTAGACAAGATGTTTAGCAAACAAAAGCAATCCAAAGATACCGATAGCTTAGGATTTGAATAAGATCAAAGTTCAAATAGCAAAGAAACATCCAGTAAGGAGATATAATTCACTTATTCCAATGAAGGTAAAGAGAAGAGGATGTTCACAGGAAGCAAGGATATCGGTAAGAAGACATATGCAGATGTTGTTAGAAATCACCACACAAACCGGTATACACAAGAAAAGAACAGGAGGCCACACTCATTGTACCAACATGCAAATCCAAGGAGAAATGCAAGAGTTGACCATGAAGGATTCACTAGAGTCGGTAGCATGAAGGGAAGACCCCCAATGAGGCATTCGTTTGCAAAACCAAGGTAACCTAACCGGTATGTTTCAAACTTTCATGGTTATTGTTATCGGTGTAACAAACTTGGGCATATAATAGCTGACTATAGATTAGTCAATAAGCCCTCTATGAGTTATAAAAGTATAAATCCTTTTAATGCACTCTGGGATATAAATATTGTCTGTTATCAGTTCAATGGATATGGTCATAAGAGTTTTGAATGTAGGAAGAATAAACCGGTGCCCTACAATAATTTCAAAGATTCATCTTTAAATGAAAATATGAAATGTTATAACAGTCAAGAGTTTGGACATATAGAAAAATTTTGTAAAAATAGGAAGTGTATACACCTAAAAATGGTCTGAAGATAATTAATTAAATAAGCAATTATTTAATTAATCCCCCTTCCTAATTTAATTGAATTCATTATCAATTTGATTAAATTCTCCCTTTCATCTACTTATTAATAAATCTAAGGATTTATTTAATAGGTTCATTTCAATAGTCCCCTTTGATTAATTAATTCAAATTAATTAATCCTCCCCCCATTTCAATCAATTCTTCTAATCCTCTAATTAATTAAAACAAATCAATTTATGAGTTGTTGAAAATTAATTAGTCTTTTCTTATTATTTGAATTTTTAAATTCAAATTACCCACATGCCTCCTAAATTTTAACCACCTAACCTGGCCCATTCCATCTAACCTTGGGTTTGCCTAACCCTATCCTATCTTGCACATTCTAACCTCCTTATCATAACCTTCTATGGTGTGGATATTCTCCCCTTGAGACATATGGCACTTTGGCCACATGTCCCCTCTCTTGGACACTTTCCCTCTCATAAGAAAGGCTCCTTAACACTTGTCACCACAGAGATGACAAGTGTCCCTTCCTCCAACCTCTTCTCCAACCTCCTCCAATTTCACCCTTGATATCTTCAAACTCAATCTTGGTCATTGATTCTTGCCACCTCACCCTTAGCCTTGGAATTCCTATAAATATCCCCCATTTTGGAGCACAAAGGATCCCATCTCATTATCAATTTAGGAATTGTTACTATAGGCATATCATTTGATCATTGTTGTTATAGGCAATTGCATTAGCTTAATTTGATCATTTTCTAGCATAACTGTTGAATCATGTAGCTTAATCAATCTCTTTTCTATCTTAATTGCATCATCATCATAGCTTAATCATGCATATCATTAGCTTAATTAGACTCTTGGATCAATCTAGCATAATCAATCTCATCTAGCTTGCATATCATTGTCATTTCAAATCCTCCATCTAGGTGTAGTCAAGTCACTGGGATTGCTTATCTAGATTTAAGATCAAATCCATACTCGTATCTCTTAGGAGGTGATAGGTCACTTTGTCACGGTTTATCTTTCATTTGCTTTTAATTTTCTAACCATGCTTGTAATGATCTATTGAGTGTTTATGTTGCAGTTGCAGGTATCACACTTCATAGGCACGACATTTTGGCACCCACCGTGGGGCCGGAAATCTCATTTTTGGCCTCTTAGCATCATCAAACTTTCAATCTAGCAGATTTTTGGTCGGGTCTGATTCAGAATTTAGTATGAGTTCCCTTTTTGTCGTGTACAAGCTCCTTTGTGCCCTCATACAAGCAGGTGAGAATTATCGTACGAGCAGGTGAGAATTGTCGTACGAATTTTTGCTTCCATGTTTTCAAAATAGATTGCATTTTAAGGTTTTCATGCTTCAATTTGATTATTACTAATGCTAACCTAGGTTTATTTGTGAGTTTTTCAATAGCCTAACTATTTTTTGCGAGACAATTATCAAAGATTACACTTGTCAAAGCTTCATTTCATCAAAATACATCATGACTACTAACTTATTTATTTTGCAGGTTGCCTAGGAGGACTCAACCAAACTTTGTGTCTTCTTTAAGTTTTCTAGGCACACTTATTTTTCTAATGGTAAATGAACATATTGTTTTCTATACTTGAGAAGTTGTCTAAGAGGTAGGAGAGTATGCTCTTGTCCATTTGGACAATTAGAAATCCCGACCCTTGATGCACTTCTATGTTTGAGATTTGATTACCTTTAGCGGGCCTGTCACAGTGGGAAAAAGTAATCACCCTGTGAGAACGACCCAAGTGAGTACAGCTAGACCTAAGCTTTCCGACTCACTCTAAAAAATAGGCCTCTCGGGATTAAAGTCTCAAAAGATGGGATTATTTGAGTTTTCTCTTTTGAGATCTCTCATATCATACATTTAGTAGGGCCTCACAGTCTCAATCACTCTTGTGTGACTACTTATTGTTTCGGTACTTTGTAGGGCTATAGGCCTCAATCGCGCTTGCACGACTACAAGGGGTAATTTCAAATGAAAACCCTTACTACGAACCCTAAGATAGAGGCTACCCGATTCACCTCCGAAAGGGGGATAATCTTTGTGCAAGAGAGATAGTAACTCTCCCAAGACACTTCTCATATCATGCCCCCATTAGTGTTTGGAGTCGGATAATACAGCATTGAGAATCCATTGTGTGAGACTCAACGGTTGTATTATGATTAGCTATTAGGTGTTTACCTAAGTTTTCAAGCAAAGGTTTTCTCTCTCAGTCAACTTCCTTAGGATTTAGCATTTTGTGCTTGAGGTCACTTATCATATCACATGTTTGTTGTGTCTTCATCCCTAAAATAGAAAATCAGACATCTAAAACTAGAAAACAGAAGCAAAACATCAAACTTCATTGATCAAAAATCTATCCAAACAAAAAAATTGTCTATGTTATGTCCTCAGTCATATGAGTTTGTTAGTTTGTCGTATGAAGCATCTAGTTTATCATCTGGTCCAATGAGAATTGTCATACGAGTCATCTTAGTAGAAAATTTTGTGTTATCTTTTATCGTCTGGTCTAGTGAGAATTGTCGTACGAGTCATCTTAGCAGAAAATTTTGTGTTATCTTTTATCATCTGGTCTAGTGGGAATTGTTGTACGAGTCAGTTTGGCAGAGAATTTTGTGTCATCTTTTGTCATTTGGTTTTATGAAAAAGCTCGTACAAGTTTATGCCTTTTCTCGTGCGATATTTCTAGTTTGTCGTATGGGCTTGTCTAAATTGTCATTCGGGGTTTTATAAGGTGTCGTATGAATTTTTGTCTCTGTCAATCCAGAGCTGTCTTCTTGCATGTCTTTTCAGACCTATCATATTTGCTTGGTTAGTTTACAATAAGCATAAACACCTGATATTTGTCATTATATGCTTAGATTATCTTCTTGGTTCGCTTGTTCAAGTTATCATCTATCAAATCGGATTCTAGAAATAGACACCTCAAGATTTTCAAGTATTCGCCTTCAACAAGTTCAAGATCTAAACATCTCAAAGTGCATTATCAGCCTCTTTGATAAACTGATCACTCAAAACATAGTTTCTCATCAGGATCTATCATCCTCTATCATGAAACTACAATGTTTGGTCAGGATAACCTTGTCCCACATCGTAGGATATATCATTCCTATTGGACTTGGTTTTTATCAAAATCATCATCATTGCACTCCAAAACCGAAGATCGAAAAACTTGCAAATTTTTAAACACTTGAATCATCTTTTTTGTGTCATATCACTCTATCACATTTACATTGACAGTTGATGACTTATCAAAACAAATTTTAGACAATTGAATCCTTGCACAATATCTAACACACATGTATGCCCATTTTAACAAGAGTGTAGAGACGGAAGATCGCAGAAATGAAAATCAAAACATTGGAAATAACTGAAGATTATAGAACCATGGAACCCGAAAATGAAATACAAGAAGAAGGGGAAATAACAAAACAACATCTCCAAGAAATCAAACAAGATCCTTAATTTGATAAATTTATGGAGAAAATATTGGAGGGAGAAAAAGAAAAATACTTCCTAATGTTAGCTAAATCTAGTGCTACACTCCCCCAAGATTTTGATGTGAGAAAATTAGCACAAAAGAGAAGTGACTCTTCCCCTGATAATGTATGACATGAGGATATTTTTATTCTCAAAATTAATGACACATCAATTCCTGATAACGTAAGAACTAATTAGGAAACTTCCATTCACAAAAAGGATGACATAGAAATTGTCAACCATGTCAAATCTAATGAGGACACAAGAAGGGGTCAAGATGACACAAGAAGAGGTCAAGATCATACTAGAACACACACTCATACAAGGACAAATAATTTTGATAATCCTATCATAGCTCTTACACAACAAATACAAACGTTGCAAACACAAATTCAAGATATGCAAAGAGGAACTTTTAGAAGATACTCGCTTCAAGAAATATGGCCTTACCCCTTCGATAGAAATCTAAACAAGATACCATTTCTTACAGGTTGTGAAACTCCTCGATACGATAAATATAATGGAAGCACTGATCCCCAGGATCATAAACAAGAATTTTGCATGTTGAGTATGGAGTTTGCACATGAGGATACCTACCTGATGAGATTATTTCCAAAAAGCTTAAGTGGACTAGCTATGGAATGGTTCTCCAAACTTCCACCTGGAATTAGGTCATTCATAGGATTGGTGGATAAGTTTATTTCACAGTACTCTTATAACATTCAACATGAGGTAACAATGCTTGATTTATGTAACACTAAACAAAAGACTGGAGAACCTTTCATGACATTTCTACAGAGATGGAGACGATTAGCTTCACGATATCCTCGAATGGTGATGGAATACGAGAAGATAGACATATTCATTAACAACCTAAATGGACAAATGAGTTATCATCTAAAAATGCAATGCCATCAAAATTTTGAAAAGATGATCAATAATGGTATCAGAAGGGAAGAAGTTATGTTAAAGAAGGGTGAGTTGAAGCTATACAAAGACGATGTTAATCCTCCTAACAACAATGTTAGCAACAATAACAATGATAAGCCTAAATTTTGGAATAGAAATCGAAATGTCATCAATGATGGAATAGTGGATAACAGCAATGTAAAACTAAAACAACCAGTTTTCAATTTATCCACTCACTCAACAGCAGCTCAACAAAACAACAATCACCAAAAATCAACTTTCAACAATTTCTTTCAAAGGAAATTTACAAACATTGGTGAACCACTGGGGTCAGCACTAAAGGCACTTCTCGCAAACAAATTTATTACTTTGCCAGAAGGAAGGAACTATGAACCTCAAGTAAAACCCCCTTGGTGGAATGATAACCATTATTGTGATTTCCATCGAAACAAGGGACATCACATGGATAATTGTCAGCGGTTGAAACATGTCATCCAAGTTTTAATTGATAATGGAGTAATAATTGTGGATGGACATACAAAAAATGAATCTCATACAACTTTTAAAACTCCACTTCCAAACTATGAGAAGGGTGAATCATCAGCAACACATAATGGTAAGGGTAAAGCAAAGGTAAACTATGCTTATACATATGATTATGTGATAAATGTGATTGTAGTTAAAGATAAGCAAAATCAAGAACATGCTCATGCTATCACAAGAAGCAAAGCTAAAGTTGTTTTGTTGGGTCCTACCACTAACATATCATCCACTGCAAAACAACATAATCTAGTTGAGCAATTGCAGAAAACGCCTGCGCAAATATCTATCTTAGAACTTTTAAAGCTTTCACCTGCACACAAAGAAATTCTTGAATGAGCATTAGTAGAAACAACAGTGTCTAAAGATCTTGATATAGATCAATTCCAAACCATGGTGGGACACCTCAAAACCCCTCACTACTTATCATTCATCGAAGAAGATGACATGTCCTTGCAACATCCCCATAATTCTCCCTTGCATATCGAAGTAATCATTCATAAGATGCGAGTTAAACATGTCCTAATAGATGGAGGAGCTGGCTTAAACATTTTCTCTTTGAGTCTTGTCTGTGATCTAGGTTATTCAGAAGATGCAATTGATCCCCGAAAAAAGATCACCATCAAAGCCTATGATGAAGAAGATTGTTCCTCTACACGAATGGTGATGTTACCCATGAAAGTGGGACCTTTAAAGAAAGACACAGCATGCCAAGTTCTAGACTTGGACTTATCATACAACATACTCTTGGGAAGACCATGGATACATGACATACAAGTTGTTCCATCAACATATCATCAGTGCCTAAAGTTTCCCTACAATGGGCAAGAAATCGTGATCTCAGTAGATTCAAATCCATTTCAGTACTGTAGTAATCTCAAACCAGTTCAAGAAGTCATTGTTCCTCGTAATAGGGAGGCATCATCTTCAAACACACAATCCAGAGAAAAATCATTTGCCTCAATTTTGTCAAGTATGGAAAAACAAATGCAGCTAAGAGATCGAGGGAATTGAGAATATTCAATATCACAATTACCACCCTCTCCTAAGTCCTATGGAAAACCATCAAACTCTAAACAACAACCAATTGTGAAACATCTTCCAATATTTGATGGAGCATTTGTTAGTGTTGGGGCCTTATCAGAGGAAACAAAAGACAAAGATGTACTACAGTGGCTATACAAGGATGAAGAAGTCCAACAAAAGATCAACAATGTTTGCATACCTACAAAAAAGTATGGAAAAGGATTTAACATTCTTCAAAAAATGGGATACATTGGAACAGGATGTTGGCATTACATTAAGTTTGTTGGTATGATGATATTGAGAAGGTTGTTGGAGATTGATGATATAATTGATAAAGGATGATTACTGTCTTAATGATATTATTTTGTCATTGATGTCAAGCAATTGATTTTCTGATTCAGTATGATGTTTCCATATCTTAAAGAGTATGTTTTGATGAGTATAAAGATGTCGGTAAGTGACACAAAAAGAATGTGAAAATGAAGGGGAGTAATAAGTTATTCAATGGGAAACTATTACCGAGTTAGACAGTAATGAGATTATGTTATTTTGATTGTTTTGATATCCTATATATGTGTATTTGAAGACTGAATAAGGAGAAAAGATTTCATGTAATAGAATGAGTAAAGGTTTGATACTATTCTATTTTACCGAGCAAGGAGCCAGTCGGTAAATTCCAAGGTTATCGATGTCAGTTAAAGAAGAAAGAAGTCACCGAGTGTCATCAACAAGCAAAGCTACCGAGACAGAATGTCTACCAAGTAAAGTTCAAAATTAACCGAGCGTCAACCGAGCAGTAACAGAATGCATTGGATGAATAAATACATTATTAAATGAAAGATGCCAATGAGCTAGAGATTTATAGAAGATTGGAATGTCGTGCAAGAAGTTTGTTAAGGATCAATGACAATGAAAATTCAAGAGTTAGATCTACAGCACAGATTGAACGGTCATAACCGAGCACAAGTACCAAGGAAGGAATACAAGTTTCAAGGCAAGATAAAACATTTTTCAGTTCAAAGGATTCAATGAACCTAGTCAAGTTTGAAGATATGATGGCTAAGATTAATCATGGGAAATGTGATTAAGGAGATTAAGCGGTTAGGAATTGCTTATAAATAAGGAAAAGTTGATAACCAAAGTATGCAGGCAAATAGAAGAACAGTGATGTTGTTGAAGTGATTATAGAGTACAGAAGATTGAATATCTGATTGAAGAATAGAGTGAGAAGCCCAACAAGGAGGAAGATAAGTCTTATGACAAGATGATTTTGAGCACATAGAGTCTGTCATAACATTTCAGAAGTGAAGTTGCAAATATATTTTATTACTATTATTTATTTTTGTAAGTGACAGGAAATCTCTTAACCAAGTGGACCTAACAGTTGTATTTGTAAATCCTCTAGCAAGGTAACATTCTAATTGAGTGTTTGAAATCCTTTGACAAGGTCACTTCTAACAAAGTGTAGGATTCTGATAGATCTGAGGGAAATCCCTTGACTGAGTCACATATAGCAATGTGTTTATTTAATCTTTAACAGGATTGGCTTTTAACCGAGCAAACTCTAGAAGAGTATATTTTCTTTATGGGTGCAAAATCCCATAGTGGTTTTTCCCTATTTGGGTTTCCATGTTAAATCTGGTGTTAAATGTGTTTTGATGTTTCAAGTTTATCAGTTTATGAGTTTGAATGATTTACAGTCATAGTTGCATATCAAGTAAGTTCTACCGAGGTTGAATCTGATTAGAACATTGTATTGTGAGTTTATCTGATTCACCCCCCCTCCCCCTCTCATTTAACTAACAATTGGTATCAGAGCTAGAACTCCAAAAGAAAAGTTTAAATGAACTTGAGGCAAGATCTGAAGATGTATAAAAGGGATGCACCAAAGTTGAACAAGTCAAGTTTCACCACATGGTAGAAAAGGATGAAGTTGCACTTATCAGGAATTGGAGAATATGCAACATATTATCTGGAGAATGATTACACTGCACCTAGCACCTACCCTATGACAATGGAAGAAATAAAGGAAAAGCAAGAATATATTCAAGCAATGATTGAAATAACATCAGCATTGACCGACTCAGAGTTCAATGATCTAGAAGGTTGTAATGATGCCAAAGCTATGTGGAATAAGCTTACATCTGTGTATGGTGGTGATGAACATGTTCAAAGAGAAAAAGTAGACAGTCTAAGAGGTCAACTTGAATCCATGAGAATGAATGAAGGGGAGAACATAATCCAATATAGTACAAGGTTAAAGGAAACTAACAATCAAATCAAAGGAGTAGGAGGAACTATTGAAGAAAAGGATGTAACAAGTAAGTTGCTGAGAACACTTCTACCTGCTTATGCCATTCGAGTCTCTGCAATTAATGAATTAAGGTCTGTACCAAACATGTCAGTCTCTTTGGATGCTACTATTGGTAAGCTACATGCTTTTGAGTTAAGTAATTTTGATAATAGTGGGTCTTCGGTAAACAAAGTTGAATCTGCATTCAGTTCTTTTCATCTTGGTGAATCTAATTATTACAATGATAGAATGTATAAGTATGCTGAAGGAAATCACAGTGGAGAAAGTGAGAGATTTTGCAAAAACATGGAAGAAGTACACAAACTATATGAGGAAAGCAGAAAGCAAGAAGAGTTTGAAGCATTATTGGCCAAAAGGTTACCAAGAGGCAAAGGTAAGTATAAAGGAAAGCTACCTTTAAAATGTTTTAACTATGATAAAATTGGACATATGGCTTCTAACTGTCCTAACAAAGAATCTAGTGAAAAGAGAGAATACCGAGATGATAGACAAAAAGACAACCAATACAGAGGGCACCGAGACTTCAGAAGGAGAGATAGAAAGACATGCCTAGTAGCTGATGAGGAATCCAATGATGATAAATCTGATGGGACTGAGACAGAGGAAGTTGTATATGTATCTATCAAAGATAGATCAGATGAAGAAAGGTATGAAGAAAAAGCCTTAATATCACACATAAATAATAATGATTCTTGGATCATAGATAGTGGATGCTCACATCACATGACAGGTGATAAACACAATTTTATTAAATTAGAAGATTATGATGGAGGTTATGTAAGATTTGGTAATGATGCACCATGTCCTATGAAAGGTAAAGGTTCTATCATACTTCTTGACAATGCTAGATGCGATGATGTATATTGGGTTGAAGGTCTGAAATACAATTTGTTGAGTGTAGCATAGCTAAACAATACAGGATGCTGAATAGAATTTCAAAAAGGAATTGTCAAAGTTCATGACAAACATGGAAATTTGGCTACGACCGGGACTCAAACAAGAGGTAGTACATTTCATCTTGACTCAACTTGGAACGATTGTCTATATGCAGAAATAGAAGACACCTAGTTATGGCATAAAAGGTTTTGTCATGTAAACTTTGATAACCTGATCAAAATAAGTAAGAAGCGTCGAGTAAGAGGTCTACCGAGCTTGGAAAAACTTGAGAATGCAATATGTCGAGGATGTCAGATGGGTAAGATGACAAAATCAATCTTTACAAGTAAGTATTACACTTCTAAAGGAATTTTAGATCTTGTGCACACTGATCTTTGTGGTCCTATGAAAGTTCAAAGTTATTATGGTGATAAATACTTCATATTATTTGTGGATGATTACTCAAGGATGATGTCAGATATGTTTTTAAAAGAGAAATCAGAAGCCTTTCAAATGTTCAAATGGTATAAGGCAAGAGTTGAAAATGAAACAGGAAGATAGTTGAAATGTCTAAGATCTAATAGAGGAGGAGAGTTCATTTCAGATGAATTTAACTTATTTTGCAATGATCGTGGTATAAAGAGACAAGTGTCTGCACCGAGAACACTACAGCAAAATGGGATAGCTAAAAGAAGAAACAGATCAATTGTAGATTGTGTCAGAACCTTGATGATAGAAAAGAGAGTACCTCAAATATTTTGGAGAGAAGCAATAAGCACTGCAGTTTACACCCTAAACCTTGTACAACTAAAGAAAGGAACTATGAAGACACCGTATGAAATCTGGTATGACAAGAAACCAAATGTAAGTTATTTTAAAATATTTGGAAGTAGATGTTATGTTCACAAAGATGATAGAAATGGAAAATTTATTCAGAAAAGCAAGGAAGGAACATTTCTTGGTTATTCCTCTAGGAGTAAAGCATTTAAATGTTTGATCAAATCATCTAACAAAATAGTGGAAAGTGTAAATGTGAAAATTGATGAATTTGCAGAAAGGAATGATGAAGGAAATTCCAAAGAACCAGAGGATTATGAAGAGTTTGTATATGTACAACCGAGAAGTCTAATTGAGAAAGCCGATGAAGAAAATACTCAGTTACCGAGTGATGAAGAAGATCATACAGAGCCTACCAAGCCTATATTAGCAAAATATGTCAGAAGAAATCATGCATCAAGTCAAATTACAGGAGATAAGGATGCTCCAGTGATGACAAGGAACAAACTGAGACATAACACATGTCTATATCCGAGTTTGAACCGAGGATAGTAAAAGAGGCATTAAGAAATGAAGATTGGGTGAATGCTATGATAGAAGAGATTGAACAAATCAAGAAAAATGAAACATGGACACTGGTCCCAAGACCAAAAGAGAAAAATGTAATCGGTACAAAGTGGATTTTCATAAATAAGCTAAATGAAAAAGGTGAGGTCATTCGGAATAAAGCAAGGCTGGTTTGCAAAGGTTATGCTCAAGAAGAAGGAATAGACTATGGTGAGACTTTTGCACCTGTGGCAAGACTTGAGGGAGTGAGAACATTGTTGGCATATGCTGCTTACAAAAATTTCAAGGTATATCAAATGATGTTAAATCTGCATTTTTGAATGGTATACTAGAAGAAGAAGTCTATATTGAACGGCCTGAAGGATTTATTGAAGAGAAGAATAAAGATCAGGTATGTAAGTTGAACAAAGCTTTATATGGCCTAAAGCAAGCACCTAGAGCATGGTATGAAAGGTTGCACTCTTACTTAATAAAGATTGGATTTATAAGGACTAGTGAAAACAGCAACATGTATATGAAGAATGATAAGGAGAATGGAATACTGATTTCAACCATATTTGTTGATGATATTATTTTTTGTGGAAATGATTCTTTATGCAAGAACTTTGGAAATGAAATGTGAAAAGAATTTGAGATGTCATTAATTGGTGAAATAAAGTATTTTATAGGTTTACAAATACTGCAAATGAAAAATGAGATTTTCATTACTCAATCCAAGTATATAAAGGAAATCTTGAAGAAATTTGGAATGGAGGATTATAAACTTGTAAGTATTTTTATGACTACTAATTGTAAACTATCAAAGAATGATGAATCTGCATTTGTTGATGAGACACTTTACTGATCTATGATTGAAAAGTTGCAATATATAGTTCACATCATGCCTGATATAGCACATGTAGTAGGTATAGCTGCAAGATTTTCTGCATATCCCAAAGAAACCCATATGACAGCAATCAAGAGAATTTTCAGATACTTGAGAGGCACTGAAGATTATGGTTTACTATATAAAAAGAAGAATGATTTTGACTTAAAAGTCTATACTGATGTTGATTGGGTAGGAAATATTGATGACAGGAAAAGCACAAGCGGTGGAGCTTTCTTTTTGGGAGAAAGACTAGTGAGTTGGCTTAGCAAGAAACAAGGATGCATTTCACAGTCAACTGCTGAAGTTGAATATGTCGTTGCAGCATTGAATTGTACCAATATAGCATGGATCAAACAGCTGTTGGAAGGTATGAATGAGATAGTTACCAAACTAGTAACTATATTTTGTGATAATACAAGTGCTATTAACATTTCAAAGAATCTGGTAATGCACTCTAAGACAAAGCATATTTCTATAAATTATCATTATCTAAGAGAAGAAGTTCAAGAAAAGAAAGTTGTGTTGGAATGTGTTAGCACAAAGGAACAAATAGCAGACATCTTCACAAAGCCACTGCCAAGGGACACTTTTGAGTATCTCAGAAGTAAGTTAGGGGTCCTACCCCTATCTAGTACTCACTGACAGAGTTCGGTGAAAGCATCAATTCTATGACTCTGCAGAATACTATTTGTGAGTTGATGTTGATTTACACACTTTAGGAGATTGTCTAAAGTTGTGCAGGAAACAGTGAATGAAGACAAGATGCCCTGACCGAGACCGAGATGATACATTTAAATATGTTTTAACAAGCAAGGAAATTACTTCACAGGGGAAGTAATCATGGATCAGTTTTACTTTTGGCGTTGTTGTCAAAGGGGGAGAAGACTAATGACAGGGGGAGAAGATTACAGGAGAAGTTTACAGCTCAAGGATAATAGGAGAAGAATAATAGCAGTTCAAATCAATTGGGATAAATCAAATTGGTATTGCCATCAATGCCAAAGAAAGAGATTGTTCGCATTACATTAAGTTTGTTGGTATGATGATATTGAGAAGGTTGTTGGAGATTGATGATATAATTGATAAAGGATGATTACTGTCTTAATGATATTATTTTGTCATTGATGTCAAGCAATTGATTTTCTGATTCAGTATGATGTTGCCATATCTTAAAGAGTATGTTTTGATGAGTATAAAGATGTTGGTAAGTGACATAGAAAGAATGTGAAAATGAAGGGGAGTAATAAGTTATTCAATGGGCAACTATTACCAAGTTAGAAAGTGATGAGATTATGTTATTTTTATTGTTTTGATATCCTATATATGTGTATTTGAAGACTGAATAAGAAGGAGAAAAGATTTCATGTAATAGAATGAGTAAAGGTTTGATACTATTCTATTTTACCGAGCAAGGAGCTAGTCGGTAAATTCCAAGGTTATCGATGTCGGTTAAAGAAGAAAGAAGTCACCAAGGTCATCAACAAGCAAAGCTACCAAGACAGTAACCGAGACGAATACAGAATGTCTACCGAGTAAAGTTCAGAATTAAACGAGCGTCAATCAAGCAGTAACAGTATGCATTGGATGAATAAATACATTATTAAATGAAGGATGCCAATGAGCTAGAGATTTATAGAAGATTGGAATATCGTGCAAGAAGTTTGTTAAGGATCAACGGCAATGAAAATTCAAGAGTTAGATCTATAGCACAGATTGAACGGTCATAACCAAGCACAAGTACCAAGGAAGGAATACAAGTTTCAAGGCAAGATAAAACATTTTTCAGTTCGAAGGATTCAATGAACCTAGTCAAGTTTGAAGATCTGATGGCTAATATTAATCATGGGAAATATGATTAAGGAGATTAAGCCGTCAATAAGGAAACATTGATAAACAAAGTATGCAAGCAAATAGAAGAAAAGTGATGTTGCTGAAGTGTTTACAAAGTACATAAGATTGAAGATCTGATTGAAGAACAAAGTGAGAAGCCCAGCAAGGAGGAAGATAAGTCTTATGACAAGATGATTTAGAGCACATAGAGTTTGCCATAACATTTTAGATGTGAAGTTGCAGATATATTTTATTACTGTTATTTATTTTTGTAAGTGACAAGAAATCTCTTAACCGAGTGGACCTAACAGTCTTATTTGTAAATCCTCTAGCAAGGTAACATTCTAATTGAGTGTTTGAAATCCTTTGACAATGTCACTTCTAACAAAGTGTAGGATTCTAATAGATCTTAGGGAAATCCCTTGATTGGGTCACATATAGCAATGTGTTTATGTAATCTTTAACAGGATTGGCTTTTAACCAAGCATACTCTAGAAGAGTATATTTTCTTTGTGGGTTTGAAATCCCACAGTGGTTTTTCCCTATTTGGGTTTCCACGTTAAATCTGGTGTTAAATGTGTTTTGATGTTTCAAGTTTATCATTTTATGAGCTTGAATGATTTACAATCAGACAAGAACAACTTGCAATTGAAAGGGAAGAAACATCAGCCAAGCAACAAGCACAAAGAAACATGAAATGGCAAAAGAAACCAACTTCAAACCAGCAGGAAAAACAAACTAAAAGTACCTACCAAGCAGCATTAATTCTCAATCAAAGCAAGCACAAACCTGGTACTAATCAAGGAGAGCTCATAGCAAGGTTGACAAAACTCAATCTTAGTCCAGAAGAAGTTTAATATGAAAGAAGAAAAGATATAGCAAGAAAAACAGAAGAAACAAATCAAACGCTATATGAATAAATTTGTAGATTGCAAGCTGCAAGTGAGATAGATTTTAATGAATGGGAATGGGTTTCCTATCACTCTAAAGAATCAGCTGAAGAAAATTGCTTTGAAGAAGATGTAGGAGTCATTGTATTTCACACGTATGAAGGGAAAACGTTAGGAACTAGCCCACTTGAATTAGAATCACATTTGGCTAACTTGGACTTAATTGACACATCTATCATGACCCTTGATACCCCCAAAACATCTCAACCTGAGGACCCATTACCTCTAATCCACCTTGAACTTATTGATTGGGAAAATGAAAGACATACTGCCATTGATACCTTTCCTAATGACCATTCCATATCTGTATATCTTAATGCAATCGAACCTACAACAACTTTCACCAGGAATTTCAACAACGCATCTTCCAGTCAAGTGGGTGCCAAATCTCCTAGTCGTAAAAGTAAAAATAAAGAAAACAATATCAGGTCTAATGTTGAAAACCACTTCTTGGCAACATTAGATCAGGAAAAAGTAAAAAGAAAGGATGCATCTAATGGTGAAATCCTCCTTTAGATACTGAAAGATGGGAGATTTGACACTTTACCTACGCACTATCAAGAAAGGTCATCCATTTTGATTGAACCAACAAAGGCAGTTAACATTGGGACAACAAAGCAACCAAATATTCTTCATCCAGCAACTTCTTTGTCAGAGCAAGAAATGCAAAAATATATGGAATTCTTCAAACGACAGAAAATCAATTTTGCCTGGTCATATGCAGACATGCCAGGATTGAATCCAAAGCTTATTATGCATCACTTATATGTTAGTCCAAGAGCCAAACTAGTTAAACAGAAATAAAGGAAAATGCATCCACATATTGCTCTTCTATTCAAAGCAGAACTAAAGAAATTATTGGATCTCGGATTCATCAGACCTGTAGCTTATCCTCAATGGGTATCCAACATTGTTCCTGTTTCCAAACCAGATAAAAGTATTAGAATATGTACAAACTTCAGAGATCTTAATAATGCATGTCCAAAGGATGACTTTCCTTTACCTAACATTGACATTATTGTAGACTTAACTGCTGGACACTCCATGTTTTCTTTAATGGATGGTTTCCCTGGATATAATCAGATTAAAATTGTACCTGAAGATCAAGAAAAGATAGCTTTCACATGCCCATGGGGTACTTTCTGTTGGAACATCATGCCTTTTGGACTAAAGAATGTAGGTGCTACATATCAAAGAGCTATGACAATGATATTACATGACATGATGCATACATTCATGGAAGATTATGTGGATGACATCTTGGAAAAATCATACAACAGAGAAGACCATATAGGAATACTAGAAAATATCTTTGACAGGTTAGAACAGTATAAGCTATGGCTCAATCCCAAGAAATGTGCCTTTGGAGTCACTTCAGGCAAGCTATTGGGATACATTGTTTCAGTTAGAGGTAATGAAGTAGATCCAGCTAAGGTAAAAGAAATCATGGAAATGGCATCTCCCCGGAATATCAGTCAACTAAGATCACTTCAAGGAAGACTACAGTCAATCAAAAGATTTGTTGTTGAACTAGCAGATAAATGTCAACCATTTACTCATCTATTGCAAAAAAATATTACTTTCTGGTGGGACCATCAATGCAAAGGCGTATTCAATAAGATCAAAGCCTATCTCATGCAACCACCCATCCTAATGTCACCAATTCTAGGAAATCCATTGTTACTCTATGTATCAACCACCGAAGTATCATTAGGAGTTCTTCTTGCACAATAGGATAATGAAGGAAAATAATGAGCCATCTACTACATCAGCAGAACATTAGTAGGATACGAGATCAACTATTCACCAAGAGAAAAAGCATGCTTGGTGGTAGTTTTTTCTTCTCAAAAATTAAGACACTATCTACTATCTCACTCCATCAAGTTGATATCTAAAATCGATCCATTGAAGTATTTGCTCAGCAAGGTAACATTAATTGGACGACTAGCAAAATAGATCATGATTCTAAACGAGTTTGATATTGAGTATGTAGACAGCAAATCTATCAAGGGGCAAGTCATTGCAGACCAACTAGCAGAGGCACCACTTCAAGATGATCGTACTTTACAGATTGAATTTCCTGATGCTGATATCCTAAAGGGTCATCACAAAAACATGGCAATTATACTTTGATGGTTCATATACACAGCATGGATCAGGAGCAGGCATTCTATTCATCACACCACAAGGTCATACAATTCCAAAAGCATACAAATTAAGCTTTCCATGTACCAATAATATAGTAGACTATGAAGCTTTGGTTGCGGGTATCAAAATAGCTATAGAATGGAACATTACACAACTTCAAGTCTTTGGAAACTCTCAGCTTGTCATCAATCAAATCAATGACGATTATCAAACAAATGATGAAATGTTAAGTCCTTATAAAAATATGGTTGACGATATCAAGAAATACTTTATAGAAATAACTTTTCAGCAGATTCTAAGGAATGACAACAAAGTAGCAGATGCCATGGCAACACTTGCTTCTCTCCTTTAGACAAGAAAATCAAGAGCGTTATGAATTCCTAGTGGAAGAGTTGTTTTCCCCTACTCATAATTGTCCTGATTCCCAAACTATCTGTCACCTTGTTGAGCATGATTCCTCTCGCTATGGCCAAACTTATACATACCTAAAAGATAACACCCTCCCTCCTGACTTATCAAAAAACCAAAAGACAAACTTTATTTGCCAACCCTCCCATTATACTCTTGTCGTGGATACCCTGTTTAAACGAGGTCTGGATGGTACTCTTTTAAGATGTCTCGAACAAGAAGAATTTGAGAAGGCCTTACATGAAGTCCATAACGGTATTTGTGGCACTCATTCAAGTGGTCTTACCCTTTCGAAAAAACTCATACGCTTGGGCTATTATTGGCCAACTATGAAATGGGGTTCTTTTTAGATAGCTAAAACATGCAAACAATGTTAGATCCATGGAAATTTGATTCATACACTAGCACAAGAACTTCATGATTTGGCAACATCTTGGCCTTTCTGCCAATGGGGTCTTGATCTAGTAGGAAAGATAAATCCTTCTTCATCTAATGGTCACAAATTCATCCTTGTAGCTATAGAATATTTCACAAAATGGATTGAGGTGGTACCTCTCATCAATATCACAGAAAAACAAATTCCTACATTTATCTTGAACTACATCATCTGCCGCTATGGAATACCCATGACCATTATCACTGATAATGGGTGACCGTTCAAGAATCAGGGTGTCCAAGAGATATTTCAGAAATTCAAGATCCAACACAAATTTTCAACACCCTACTATCCACAAGGGAATGGGCAAGCAGAGGCATCAAACAAAACCATTTTGAAAATCCTCAAAAAGACAGTGAATGATGCTGGAAGAGATTGGCATATTCAATTGAACCCTGCTCTATGGGCCTACCATACCAGTATCCGCACACCAACATGTGTCACACCTTTCTCTCTTGTCTATGGATCAGAAGCAATACTACCAATATAAGTAGAGATACCTTCTCTACGAGTATCATTAAATGGTCTTATCCTAGATGAAGAACAACGAGTATCTAGGTTGCAAGAGTTAGAATTGATCCATGAATGAAGACAAAATGCCTTTGATCATTTAAAGGTATATCAACAAAGAATGTGTTGAAGTTATAATCACAAGGTCAAACTGAGAACATTTCAAGTTGGGGAACTAGTACTAAAAGAAAATCCATGCAACTGGGCAGATCGAGAAAAGAAAGGGAAGTTTGATCCAAATTGGTTAGGTCTGTTTGTGGTCACAGTAGTATTTGGGTTAGGAGCATATCAGTTATCAACACAGGATGGGGATCAGCTCGAGGAACCCATCAATAGCATGCATCTAAAGAAGTTTTATGTCTGAAAAAGCAGAAAAATCCAAAAACAATGAAAAAGCAAAAAAATCCAAAAACGGTGAAAAAGCAGAAAAATACAAAAATAGTGAAAAGGCAGAAAATCCAAAAAGAGTTAAAAATCAGAAAATACAAAAAAAAAAAAAAAAAATCAAATACGAGAAAAAGTGCAATAAAAACAGATGGTGAAAACCTGGCAAACAGGCGCTATCTGTCAACTAGCTCTTCCATCTATTGGTTCATGCATCCTTCCGCTTGCATTCATTTTTTGTCAATGTTGTTCATATCCATAATAAAGCCTTTGTACATATGCAAGCATCCCAGATGGCTTATCGTCATGGTTTGAATCATTGGGTATATCATAATGAATTTGTTTCTAGGCTTGGGGCAAAATCCTGCGCCTAACTGGGGGCAAAACTTTTTATCATTTTGAGCTTAATCAAACAGGTAGAACAATAGTCAGACAACTCTTATCAATTGAAAACTAAGACACATCCAACGTTGAACATGAGATCAAATTGTCAACCATCAAACTATCACATGTCAGTCTAAGCACATCACACACTTTTCAATGGATGATATCTTTTGGATAATGATTTTAACATGATTGTTCAACTTTTCTATCTTGATTTTTGCTATCATGATTTGTGAGTGACTCCAGGATGTCTATGACTAGAGGAACGAGGAAGGAACATGATATTTTTCTTGTCTATTGTGTAAATTAATCATTAATATGTGCAAATTTATCTCAGGACATGATCATTAGAGTATCATCGAAGACATTTTCGATTTGCATATAGAAATGGTTAAAACTACTTGTTTTACGTAAGCAACACTCAGGTCATCTTGGTTCAATTATACCTCGATGCTTGTGCTAACTTGCAATATCAAAATCCAGGAAAGTAGTGCTCAGGTCATCATGGTTTGATTATACCATCGATGTTTGCACTCACTTCCCACATTTTAAAAATCTCAATGATGACAAAACGCAATAACCCAATGACTGGTCCGGTCGTAGCTTTGCATTTCATTTGCATTAGCATTTGCATTTAGCTTGCATTTCATTCTTGCATGGGATCCTGCATGCTCATCTTATCCAAGGTTAAATTTATCGCTAGAATCATCATAAGTGTATACACAATCAAACTGATGACTTATCTCTCTCTAGATATTGTCGACCCAGCACCAATCTTATGTTCCCCCCTCAACAAAACTAGCATCAGCATATCTGAATCTTCCTGCAACCTGATATCAACAAAATGTCATTTCTTTATACAATCAACCTTATCAATTCTATCAAGCGGTCACATCTAAATTGATTCTATCATGTCTTATATAAGATGTATCTTTCCTGGAACTAGACATTCTGATCAAGTCTTATACAGGATATATCGTTCCTGAAACCAGAGGCTTTGATCATCTTTGTCTTATACAGGAGGTGTCATTCCTAAAACTAGACTGAATCTCGATCTTATCAATCTAATCAATCTTATTTAATCAATAAAGCTTTATCAATCATCACATCAAGAATTAGATCATCGTGATTGTAGAACTCACACTTTCATCAGCCACAGTTGCAGAAATCGAATCATTTATAATCGAGATATCAATTTCGCAAAAATTCACACACTCCAAAAATCAATTATCTCAATTGATCTCCCAAGGGGGCATCATCGTACCGCAATTTATCAATCAATGCCTGGGGCATCCTATCGAACCAATATCATCATCAAAATGAGATTATTCTTTGAATCAATGCGTCATCACACCTCGCTTCAAAGAGGGGCAAAATGTATACACCTAAAAATGGTCTAAAGATAATTAATTAAATAATCAATTATTTAATTAATCCCCCTTCCTAATTTAATTGAATTCATTAGCAATTTGATTAAATTCTCCCTTTCATATACTTATTAATAAATCTAAGGATTTATTTAATAGGTTCATTTCAATAGTCCCCTTTGATTAATTAATTCAAATTAATTAATCCTCCCCCCATTTCAATCAATTCTTCTAATCCTCTAATTAATTAAAATAAATCAATTTATGGGTTGTTGAAAATTAATTAGTCTTTTCCTATTATTCAAATTTTTTAATTCAAATTACCCACATGCCTCCTAACTTTTAACCACATAACCTAACCCATTCCATCTAACCTTGGGTTTGCCTAACCCTATCCTATCTTGCACATTCTAACCTCCTTATCCTAACCTCCTATGGTGTGGATATTCTCCCCTTGAGACACATGGCACTTTGGCCACATGTCCCCTCTCTTGGACACTTTCCCTCTCGTGAGAAAGGCTCCTTGACACTTGTCACCATAGAGATGACAAGTGTCCCTTCCTCCAACCTCTTCTCCAACCTCCTCCAATTTCACCCTTGATATCTTCAAACTCAATCTTGACCGTTGATTCCTACCACCTCACCCTTGGCCTTGGAAATCCTATAAATATCCCCCATTTTGGAGCACAAAGGATCCCATATCATTATCAATTTAGGCATTGTTACTATAGGCATATTATTTGAGCATTGTTGTTATAGGCAATTGCATTAGCTTAATTTGATCATTTTCTAGCATAATTGTTGAATCAAGTAGCTTAATCAATCTCTTTTCTATCTTAATTGCATCATCATCATAGCTTAATCATGCATATCATTAGCTTAATTAGACTCTTGGATCAATCTAGCATAATCAATCTCATCTAGCTTGCATATCACTATCATTTCAAATCCTCTATCTAGGTGTAGTCAAGTCACTGAGATTGCTTATCCAGATCCGAGAGAAAATCCATACTTGCATCTCTTAGGAGGTGATAGGTCACTTTGTCATTGTTTATCTTTCATTTGCTTTTAATTTTATAACCATGCTTGTAATGATCTATTGAGTGTTTGTGTTGTAGCTACAAGTATCACACTTCACAGGCATGACAGGAAGATCAAGTAGAAGAAGACAGATCCTGATCTAGAATCGGTAGTTGAACCGGAGCATAAAATAGAAGCTGACAAGAAGAATGAAACCAAACTGGTATGGGTTGAGAAAGAAAAAGAAAAGGTAGAATGAAGTCTAATAGTGCAGACTACATTACATGCTGAAAGGAAAAATCTATGGGTTGTAGATAGTGGTTGTTCCAACCACATGATCGGAGATAAAAAGAAATTTATCAAGCTTGAAGACTGGAATGGTGGTTCAGTAAGATTCGAAGATAACTCATCCATCAAAATAAAGGGAAAAGGTACTCTAAATATTTATGGAAAATTGAAGGCACGTGATGTATATTACATGGAAGGCCTAAAGCAGAATCTGCTGAGTGTGAGTCAGATGTGTGACAAAGGTTATAAATTAATCTTTGACTCTACTGGTTGTCAGATAAAGAAAGAGAGTACTGGTCAGGTTGTGGTGGAAGGAAAGAGAAGAGATGGTAATGTTTGCAATCTGAAGGAATTCTATGAGTCCCAATGCATGATGGGATAGGTTGATGAAAGTTGGTTGTGGCACCGAAGATTAGGCCACATAAACTTTGATAACTTAGTTGCAGTAAGCAAAAAGGGGTGTGTAAGAAATATTCAACCAATCATCAAATTGGTAAGCACATTTTATGATGAATGTTTGAAAGGGAAGCAAACTAAGGTGAGCTTCAAGACAAAAGAGCACAACACCTCAAGACAACTTGAAATTGTACATACAGATCTGTGTGGTCCAACTAGGACAAGAGCTCTTGCTGGTGAAAGATATTTTATGCTCTTTATTGATGATTATTCAAGAATGGCATGGGTCACTTTCCTGCAAGATAAATCACAAGCATTTGACAAATTCAAGATCTTTAGGAAGATGGTGGAGAAGGAAAGTAGGTGCAAGCTAAAATGTCTAAGATCAGACTAGGGTGGAGAGTACATATCAAATGAGTTTGAAGATTATTGTGATAAACATGGAATTAGAAGGCAATATTTAGCCCCTAGGACACCACAACAAAATGGTGTGGTAGAAAGGAAGAACAGGACAGTCAAGGAGATGGCCAGAACCATGTTAAATGAGGCCAGTCTATCAGACACATATTGGAAGGAAGTTGTTCATACTGTTGCATATACTTTGAACCGGGTTCAATTAAGAACAAATAGAAGAATGACACCTTATGAGTTGTGGTATGACCGGAAACCTTCAGTCAAATACTTCAAGGTGTTTGGAAGTAAGTGTTTTATCAAGAGAGGTATGGATAGTCTAGGTATTTTTGACTCTAGGAGTGATGAAGGAATCTTCCTTGGTTACTCATCTAACAGCAAGGCCTACAAATGCTACAACAAAAGACTAAGAAGAGTCATTGAGAGTGTGCATGTAAGAGTTGATGAGGATATGCACAAAGGAAGTCAATCACAGGCGAATCGGTATGATGATTCTGGTGATGAAGGTGAGGAAGCTCAGTCAGACAATGAACCAGAAGAAGCATCCAAAAAAGATCCCAACCGGTATGTGCAATTGAATCACCTGAAAGAGAAAATTCTAGGAAATAAGAGTGATGGTTTGCAAACTAGAAGAAGACTTCCCTGGAATGATGTACAAGTCAACTTCTGCCTCATGACTAAAGTAGAACCTAAAAAATTCAATGAAGCCAGCAAAAGACAAGAATGGATGGATGTCATGGAAAAAGAACTACAATAGATTGAGAAGAACAAGACTTGGGAATTAGTCCCTAGACCGGAAGACAAGAACATCATTGGCACTAAATGGGTCTACCGAAATAAGATGAATGAAGAAGGTAAAATTGTTAGTCATAAAGCTAGACTTGTGTGCAAAGGATACTCTCAAGTAGAGGGCATTGACTTTGAAGAAACATTTGCACCAGTAGCTAGATTAGAAGCAATTAGAATGTTTCTAGCCTTTTCTACCTACAAGGGTTATAAAGTATATCAGATGGATGTAAAATATGCCTTCCTAAATGAAAATTTGGAAGAAGAAGTATGCATGGAACAACCGGAAGGGTTTCTGCTACAACATGATGAAACCTTTGTGTGTCAATTGAAGAAAGCTCTATATGGTTTAAAAAAAGCTCCTATAGCATGGTATTCAAGATTAGATCAGTACCTAAAGGAGAAAGGATTAAAAAAGGGGAGTGCTAACAACAATTTATACATAAATAAAGATGGAAACCACATGATCATTGTGGTTGTGTATGTAGATGAAACTATTTTTGGAGGCAATATGGACACCCTTTGCAAAGAATTTTCTGATCAGATGCAGTCAAAATTTGAGATGTCAATCCTTGGTGAATTGACATACTTCCTTGGTTTGTTGATATTACAACAAGATAAGGGAATCTTTATCTCACAAACCAAGTATGCAAAGGATATGTTGAAGAAATTTCAAATGGAGGATTGCAAACCAGTAAGTACCCCCATGGTGACCGAAAGCAAATTAAGCAAGAATGATGAATCACCGATGGTGGATCAGACATTGTATAGATCCATGATAGGCAGCCTATTGTATCTAACTGCTTCTAGACCGGATATAGTACAGGCAATGTGCATAGTGGCCAGATTTCAAGTTGCACCTAAGCAGTCACATATGAATGTCGTAAGCAGTATCTTTAGGTACCTACAAGGAACACTCAGTTATGGATTGTGGTAACCTAAACACAAGGAGTTCATCTTGGAAGCATACACTGATGCTAATTGGGCAGGTTGCATTGATGACCGAAAGAGCACAAGTGGTGGTGCATTCTTCCTAGGTGACTGGTTGGTCGCATGGCATAGTAAGAAGCAGGATTCGGTCTCCTTATCAACTACTGAAGCATAAAACATTGTTGTTGCTACATGTCACTCTCAGGTAATTTGGATGAAGCAAACCCTCAAAGACATACAGGTGGACATCACTGATCCTATTCTCATCCAGTGTGATAATTCGAGTGCCATCAACATATCAAAGAATTCGATGATGCATTCCAGGACAAAGCATATAGCCATCAAGTATCATTTTCTCAGAGAAAAGATTGAAGGCCAGGAAGTAAAGATGGACTATGTCCCTACCAGAGAATAAGTAGCAGACATTTTCACCAAACCATTGCCAGTAAGCACTTTTGAGTACTTAAGACACAAGTTGGGAGTTGTGTCACCTGCCTTATGCACTTAAGAAAGGAAGGATTTATATGGTTCGGGGGGAGTTCATAGAAGCATCTATAACTCTTGAACCACATCTCAGTACTGGCTGCAATAACTGGTAGTAGCCTAAGGGGGAGCTAGAACTGGATCAAAGGGGGAGTGTACAGTACCCTTTATCACTGTGTCAAACGGGGAGAAATGTGTCAGTATGAAGTGTCTTGCAATAAGTTGACATCAATGCCAAAGGGGGAGATTGTTGGCATTATTGGCATTAAGATGTCATTGATGTCAATTGGTTTGGCAAGGTCACTGGTAAGTAAGAAGTGGTGACCGGTATAAGAAGAGAAAGACATATGATGACAATGCACATGTGAGTGAGCAGACAGAAGAAAGGCTACCAGTACATATGAATTGTGTCATCTGTCGGTAAAGCAGGCTTATCGGTAAGAAACAAACTAGGATGAAGGTTGGTTGTTTGTTTATGATGAGGAGGCAGAATGTTAAAAGAATCACAACAACAGTTGGTGAGCAAAACAAAGAGGATGACATGAAGACATACCGGAAGGCAAGATGAATTATCAAGAGGATGTGTTGTCAGTACAGAGGATGTTTGTTGGTCACACCGGTAAGGTGAACTGAGTCGATAGTCAACCTTGGTCAACAAAGAATGTCAAACTAACATAGGAATCCAAGCAAAGGTGGATGTCGACAAGCATGACAGCTAGATGCCAGGTGGTGACATTGCATAGGTCGATGGAATGTGCATCGACTTAACAAGTCAGCAAGCAGGTCGACTTTTATGAAGAACCCACAAGTCACAGAAGATGCTAGAGGATTGTAGCTCAAGGAAGGAAAGCTAGCAAATGACTGAACTGATCCTGCAAGAAGATTTGATCTTCATACCCATTTGCTGAAGGAAACAACAAAGCCATTAATGGAGTATGACAGAGAAAAGCATGGTGCAAACCTCCAGATTTAGAAAATGCACATTGGAATGTAAAGCTTTGTTGGTGTTTTTGATTAAGAAAAAACAGGTTTTAAGGGACCCAAAACTCACTTACAATACAAAAGATGAGCAAAGATTTGTTGGTGTTGATCAATGTCATGAAGATCATATCCCTGTAATAGCAGATCGAATCAAATCAAATTTGGTTAGACTTGGAGAAGGAAAAACCTAACATGGTATTGTTTGAATGCGGTTTTTGGCAGGAATCCAAGATTATAAATATGTGAGCTCAAGACAAAAATTATTGATGCTTGATGTCAAGAAGGAGATTGAACAGAGCTTGAGAAAATAAAAAGATCATCTTCCATATAATTTATTCTAAGAAAGTTACAGAGTGAGTTAGTAGGCAAACCGATGAGAGGGTTTAACCGGCAGAGATAGAGTACCGGTAAACTGTTGTGGGTCTAATAATTAAGCTAACCCGTGAGGTGTGATTGATTAAGAAGGTATCCAAGTGTGACATAGTGGGTTGTGAGGTTAAGAGAGAAAGAAGAGAGGTCAAGAATAAGAGACAGTAATCTGATAACCAGTAGTATGAGATCCAGTGAAGAAGAGAAGATTGTTAACCGACAGAAATCTATTTGATCAAGTGTTGCAGAACTCATTTGCAACCAGAAGCTATAACTTTATCAAAATTGTATTTTAATATACATCACCAAGTTGGAGCTTGGTGTAGGGGTTGGTGCTCCTTGGATTGGTGCCCTAAATCTTTGTAATTTATTGTTTCACTTGTGAGGTTGGATTGGAGCAGTAGTCTCCAGCAGCCTTTCTCACCTAGGTTTTTCCCATATTGGGTTTTCCTCATACATCTGGTGTTGTGGGTTGCATTTGTATGTTTGTCTCTTTTCGTATCCGCATTTGTCTTACCGGTTTGACTGCTTAGTGCTTAAGATAATAATCAGTATTCTAAGGTTGTTTTAAAAAGGAAAAGTATTTAGGAACCATTGATTCACCCCCCTCTCAGTGGTGCATTGTGTTCAACAAGAAGAAATTCACACAAAAATCTACACTCTTAATATAATTCTATACTAAAAAAGATGTGGAAATACATCATATGAACTATGGCATGGCAGAACTTCGAAAGTAAAATATTTCAAAGTATTTTGAAGCAAGTGTTATATCCAGAGATATGAGGATAATCTTGGAAAATTTGACAATGAAGCAGATGAAGGCATATTCCTATGATATTCTACAAGGAGTGAAGAATACTAGTGTTACAAAAAAAGACTAAACAAGATTGTTGAAAGTGAAAATGTGAAGGTTGATGAAAACATTTCTAAAGACTCTAAAAAATTGGAAGGATATGAATCTGATGAGTCCACTGACAGAAAAAGGGAAGAGGAAACCAGAGAAGAAGAGAAATAAAAATAAACTTGGGATGCTCTGGTATCTACATATAAAACCCCAAGGTATGTACAGAAGAATTATTCAGAGGATCAAATTATTGGAGATAAGAACAGAGGAATTATCACAAGAAGCTCAAGAAAAAGTTATGTTATGTTTACTATCTGAGACTGAACCAAAAATAGTAGAAGAAGCTTACAATGATCAAAGTTGGATGAAGGTAATGAGAGAAGAGATAGATCAGATTGAGAAAAATTAGACATGGGAACTAGTTCACAGACCAACAGACAAGAATGTAATTGGAACAAAATGGGTATTCCTAAACAAGTTGGATGAGGGTGGAAAAGTTATGAGAAATAAAGCAAGGTCAGTTTGCAAAGTTTACCCATAGGTTGAAGGCATTGAATTTGAGGAGACATAAGCCCGTGTTTCTTGGATGGAGGCTATCGGGATGTTTTTTGCTTTTGCAGCTTTTAAGTATTTCAAGTTTTATCATATGGATATAAAGTCAACATTTTTTAACGGAGAGGTGAAAGAAGAAGTTTACATTGAACAACCAGAAGGATTTAAGTTGAGGAATGATTCGAGCATTGTTTGCAGATTGAAGAAGGCTTTGTATGGATTAAAATAAGCTCCTAGAGCTTGGTATGGAAGGATAAACAAGTACTTGATTGATGAAGGTTTTAAAAAGGGATCTGTTGATAGCAATTTATATTTCAAAGCTGGCTCAGCCAAAATCTTAATTATTGTAGTGTATGTTGATGACATAATATTTGGAGGAAATGATGGCATGTGCAGAAAGTTTGCTAATGAGATGCAAAAGGAATTTGAGATGTCCATGATCGGTGAGTTAAATTTTGTTTCTTGGTTTGCAAGTAAATCAAAATAGCAAAGGAATTTTCATTTCTCAGTCTAAATACATTAAAGAATTGTTGAAGAAGTTTGGGTTAGAGAATTCTAAACTAGTCTGTACACCTATGACCACCAAATACAAGTTAACAAAAGATGATAAATCTCCTAAAATTGATGCAAGTCAGTACAGGTCAATGATTGGAGGACTGTTATATTTGACTGCTACCAGACCAGATATCATGTATGTAGTCTGTTTGGCAGCTAGATTTCAACAAGAATCAAAAGAATCAAGTGTTGTGGTAGTAAAAATAATTTTTAGATATTTAAAATGAATAGAAGAGTTTAGTTTATGGTATCCTAGAAATTCTAATTTTACTTTGACAGCTTATACAAATGCAGATTGGGCTAGAAGTGTTGATGATAGGAAAAGTACAAGTGGTGGAGCATTATTTCTTGGCTCCTCGTTGGTTGCTTGGTTGAGTAAGAAGTAGGATTTTGTGTTTATATATATAGTTGAGGCTGAATATATTGTGGCATCTTCATATTACACACAGAAACTATGGATGAAGCACACTTTGAAGGATATTGGTGTATTGTTCAATGAACCCATCTCAATTATACGTGATAACACCAGTGCAATAAATATTTCTAAAAATTTGGTACGACATTCTAGAATAAAGCATATATCTAGTTGCTACCACTTCTTGAGAGAAGAGGTGTGGGACAACAAAGTAAAGCTTGAGTATGTACCTACAAAAGAGCAGATTGTAAGTATCTTCACAAAGGCGTTGTGTGAGGATACTTTTGAGTATCTCTGACAAAAGTTAGGGGCATTACCCCTTGCTAATTTGAATTGATGTACATTTGGATGTGCATTGGTCAATGAACTACCTGAATATTCTTATCTAGAATAATGCTTGGGTGCTTCCTCTTAGGGGGAGCAGAGTAAGTTTCATAGGGGGAGCTATACCCACCTTTTTCCTTGATGTCAAAGGGGGAGAGATGCTAAGAGACATTGATCTGATGATGCAAAGAGAGTTGTGTGTTTGTCATTGATGTGTTAGTGATGGATGTTGCCATCAATGATAAAGGGGGAGATTGTTGCCAATGTGATGTTGATGGTTGTCATTAATGGTTGTCATTGATGTCAACATATTGTTTTGGGATTGGTTCCTTATGTTTAGTGATCTAGAAGATGTGTTCCCAGAATATTTGGTGTTCCAGAAGATGTGTTATATTTGATATTCAATGTGGTTTGTTCATTTTGATGGTGATCTAGATTTCTCTATTTACCAAATATGGTATTGATTGATTATATTTATGAGTATCTGGTTCCATTCTTATTTTTGCTAAGTTGGGTAGTGCTATTTTGGGTTGGGTTGGGTTCGATCCAAAATTGGAGAATGAGTAACATCATTTGTGTAGCGTATAAGTCATGATTTGGGTCAGGTATTTGTGATGGATGTAATGTGTCGATTTGTCTGATGATGTGCATTGTGGTAGTATGGTCTACTTCTCATTCCTTCCCACCACCAGAATGTTTTAAAGTGTTGACCTATTTCAAATCTTTGTTTGCCCTACTTAGAAGGTTATGTTGTCTGAAGATAGTATCAATAAGAGGATGATCTGAACAAATAAGAAAAATGGATATATGGAAGCTATCCAAAATTGAAAAAAATAAATTTTATTGATGTTGATATGTGAAGTGTGTTGTTGTTGAGAGGCATCGAAAATAGTTCTGGTATTGCATATCATGTCACAATGGTAGATTCTCTTTTCTTTCTTCTTCCTTTGATAGTGAGCCTTTCTTGGAAATGAGCCCTCTAGCAGTGAGCCTTTCTGGGTAGAGCCCTCCTGCAATGAGCATTCTAGCAACGAACCACCCTTTTGTAAAATTCACCTTAACCGATGCTATATATTGAGAACTAACATTCTCTGTGGTTTTTACCTTCTTGGGTTTTCCAGATCATATATGGTGTTCATTGTGTGATCCATTCTGTGTATGTGCTTTCATGTTATATCTGCTTTAATTAATTCTATTAGTTATTATGGATTTGTGAAAGAATTGTAGAAAAGGTTTAGTTATCAATTGATTCACCCTCCCTCTCAGTTGCTCAGATATTTAACACTTTTCATTTCTTGACAAAGGATATGATTGTCACCTTGGAGGATGTTCAGAGGATCATGTGGTTGTTAAAAGGGTTATAAGGTATATAACATGAGTAGGGAGGTAACATCCATATTGCAATGGTTGTTCAGGTGGATAGGTGTGCGAATGACGGGGAGGTAGCTAGACCTAGATCGTGTGAGCCCAATAATGTCAGGGATGGCACTATTTTTGGTGTGGTTTGGTGAGTGGCATCCTACTCTGATAGGAGCATGCAATATTTCACACTCAATCTAGGGGAGTGTGTGCTAGATATGATTGAGGATAGATTGATACTTACGTGGGGATATGCATACTAACACACCTTTCAAGAGATATGTGTATTATTTATTATCACGGAGGTTAGAGCATGATGCATGTGACACTACTACAAATTTTGGTATGGGAGCACATCACAACGACTGGGCCTATTAGAAAGAGGGTGAAGTAGGATGCAGAGGAGATAGTGGTGTTCCTCTTGGCTCTTGCCATGTATCTCTCCTAGGTATTATGGTATCTCTCTCACCTGTCACTTCGTTTCGCTCAACTATGAGACTCTCTCTAGTGTTAGAGTGTCCACCTACACCTGCATCTATGTCATGAAGAACTAGGGTGACTTTGTATTACATATATATGATTAACTCAATAAATAAGAAGGTTAGTCCAATATTACACAAAGTTGAAAGGAACTTTCATGGCCATGATGTTATAAAACCGCAAATTGAAGAAATACCCCAACATAACATGAGGAAAATTAATAAGAAAAACAACATAAAAATCAAGAACATGTCCCTAGTTTCACCATTCATAGTACACAAGGATATATTGGATCATGTTGATCAGGAGAAGGTGAATATAGGAAGCTTAATATAACTTGATAAAAAAATATCCAAAAGCACCAAAGAAATAAACTAAAAAAAAATCTATAGGTTTTCCCTTTTCCCAAGTAGATTTAGTTAGTTTTCTAAAATGAATAAAAGCTATTTGTCACTGCATGCATTCACCTCTATAAGAGGGATTTTTCCTTGTATCTTGCACATTCATCTAAATCACAACGTATTCACCTGGGTGACACCTAGGAACATAAAAGTACTAGAAAAGCACCAAATTTATTAATTGTCTCGTGACATAGGTCCCATTGAATGTGCTAGAATGTGTGCAAGGAAAAGTGTTTCAAGTGTGCATGATTTAAACAATAAAAACCAAACAAAATAAAAATCAAAGCAAGAATCATGATTAGGAAAAATAGGTGAAAATATGACTTACCACCAAAATAGAGTATATTGAACCTCTCATTGCAATGGTTTACCACTGACGATCAACTTTGATGTGTTATCATAATATTTCACTAGTATATGGAACTCTAATGTAAAATGAGTGAGTGAGAGAGAGAGAGAGAGAGAGAGAGAGAGAGGGATAATAGCTAAGTGTTGATTTTTAAATAGAATGTTGGATTTTGGATGGATGGCTAGTGTGAGAGGATAATAACAAGGGTGGAGATTGGATAGGATCTTTCACATCATAGGATGGTGCCAAGTGGCACCTTAAGGAAAGAGAAGAAGATGAAGGGTACTTTAAAATACCTATATAGATTAAAAATTCTTATTTATGAAAAAAGAGGAAAAAAGAAAGGAATAAAGAATACATTTTGAGGGCTTAAGGAAGAAAGACCCATGTGCCTAAGTACATGGGGTATTATCCAAAAGGGGGTACATTTAAGGTTGAGTGTCAGGGGTGAGATTATGTGGGGATTTGAAGTAGGTCAACCCTGCTTAATTAGGATTAAGGAATGTTAAAATGATTAGGGAGATATTAGGTGAGGATAAGGGGGGAAACTAATGGAGGATGTGACATGTAAGAAGGATATTCAAATAAATAAGATCTATATGTTTAATTTATTTGGAAGAAAATGACAAAGGATGGAGGTAAATAATTAAATTAATCATTTACTCTAGGTTAACATTTTTTATAAAAATAGAGGAAAATAGGGAATATTAATTAAATAATAAGATGTTATTTAATAAATATAAATAATGAAGAATTAGATAAAATAGGGGTAAATTGACCAAATATTGTCAAATTTGGGTGTCTAAAAGGTGATAAGGTGCGGTGATGTCATATGTGTACTAGGTGATAAGATGATTGAATGAATTAGATGAAAATGGGACTTGGGTGATGACTAGATGAATTAGATGATACAAATGAAATGGATATTTTTAAGTGTCTACACCTTTAACATAGGAACAACTAATTGTATACAAGCTACCATGTTGAATATCTCAAACACTAAGTTCACACATTTGATCTAGATTAACCAGATATTTTTTTCAACTCTATCTCTTCTAATCTCCATCCCCAAAATACATCTTGTTGTATCTAGATCTATCATTTTAAACTATTCTAACAACTAAGACTTCAGATCTGAAATAAAACTTTTGCCATTCCCAAAAAATAACATATCATCTATGTACAATATCATAATGAGAATGCAACCATTACTAGATTCTAAGAAACATAATGGTCAAATTTAGATCTCAAAAATTTCAAAATCAACACAAAGGTGTAAATTTATTTTTCCATCTCCTAGGATATTGCTTAAGATCATACAAAGACTTTCAACTTCTAAAATAGATGTTCTTTACCTTTAACCATAAATTTCTCTCATTGTGACATATAAATTTCTTCCTCCAGGTCAACATGGAGGGAAATTATTTTAATATCCATCTATTCCACTTCTAGATCATACACTACTACTAATGATAAAAGAATCTAAATACATTCTAGCTTCAAAATAGGAGAGAATAAGTCACCATAGTCAGTTCCCTCCACTTGAGAACACCCCTTCACAACCAACTATGCTTTATATTTTTTAATATTGTCATCAAGATCTAATTTCTTCTTCAATGGCAATTTATATCTAGAAGGGTGTGTGTCCTTCAAGAAAATGTACTAGATCCCATGTGCTACCTTTTTTTTAAGTAATCGTCTCTTCATCCATGGCTTTCATCTAGGAATATGCATCACTCATACTCATAGCCTCTCTAACATTCATAGTCTCATTGATATTAAAAATCAAAGTATCTATACAACTAGAATCCAACAATGAATAACCAAACCTTTTTGGTTGTTGCCTAACAAACATAGACCTCATTAATGGCTAAGGTTGAGGTTCTTCTGAGTCTTAAATATTTTAGAATTTCTAGAGATCTCCTCATCATTAGGTCCAACAAGAGTAATAAGTTCAACTTTAATGAAAGTAGGTGGAACTTAAACTAACTCCTTTTGTTTGGCCTCTTTCTCTAGTTGTAGTTTAATATTGTTCAGGTTTCATCTCCTAAAAAATTATACTTCTATTGTAGATAACCTTCTCAACCATTGGATCCCAAAGCTTGTAACCCTTCACACTTACATCATAGGTAATAAAGATACATTTGACCACCTTATCCTCCAACTTAGACATTTTCTCAATTAGAACATGTGCATATTGTAATGCCTAATTGTTTGTAGCTCTATGATGTAGGATCAATGGTTCAACTTCACCAGTTTTTTGTGGGTTTAGCTTGTGAATTCTTTTACTACTAAGTTCTATGTTTGGTCCACCCATATGTTTAGGATGTCAATTCTTCAAAATGTCAATTGTTGGTGTTCCATATGTTTATATGCATAGTTTATTTTAATGCTTCGGTTCATGGTTGTGCATAATATAATTAATGTGGTGATAAAATGTGATCATGATTATCTAGTGTTTAGTTCAATTTTACACATATATATGATTTTTTTTGTTGCACAATGTTGAGTGATTATGTGTGCTTTGATTGTATATATATATACAAACATATATATACATATATACATATGTATATATATACACGCATATGTATGTATATACACGCATATGTATGTATATACATACACTGGTATATACATATATATATAAATAGATATATATACACACACATGTGTGTGTATATATGTATACATATACATACACATATATGTATACATAGATATACATATACACACACATGTGTCTATGTGTATATATATGTATATGTATATATGTATATACATACATATACATGTACATATATATACACACACATACATACATACATATATACACGCATCTACATACATACATATTGTTCTCACAAAATTTTGCACCCTTGATGACCCAAGAAACGTTGATCATCAACCTTGTGAAACGTTGAGTCAACCCCTCAAGTGTGGGACCTTGCTAAATGGAGGTTGAATCTCTCGAGAAGGTTGGCTTCCTCTTCAATTTGAGTGTAGGTGTTGAACTAGCCAAACACTGGTAAAATTAATTTATGACCTGACAGTGAAAAGGAGAGAGAGAAGGATTGCATGAAAGAAGGGAAATAAGGCTTCCACCTAGACTGAAAATTGATATACCCCCACCTGTAACTGCACATAACATCAATAAAACTACCTGAGGTATACATTGATTTCATCCTAATTGTCACCTAAATGTGAGTGAAGGTTGGAATTTGGAAAATAGCAAGAGGAACTGAAACCAGTTCACAGGTGCCACCCAAAGAGGATGTTGGTCATTTGTATGAATTGATTATGTGTTGCATTGATTTTTTGTCATTGATGTCAACATTAGTTGTTTGGATACTTTACCAGCACCCTTCTGGTCCCAGTAGGTTGAGTAGTTTCTAGTTAGTTTGGATCTAGCAGGATCAGGTAGGCTCCAGTATGGTTTGGTTGTGGAATTGGCTTATTCATGATACTCGTGTTTATATTCAGCCAGTTGGTTTTGGTCTGGCAATCGGATGCTATCCTGTTTGCTTGGAAGCTTGGCTTCTGGTTCCGGCGAGGGTTTCACCGACAAAGCTTTTGATGAAGATCTTTGATGATATGCATAAATGGTGTTGGTGCAGCTTCTAGTGGAGATTCAAGATGTTGTTGGTGATCATGTTTGAGACTTGGCGGATGGAGATCATTGCTTTAGTGTGTGGACCTATATTGGGTCCTAGTTGATCTAGGTTATGGACTGGTTTAATGTAATGTGTGGATTGGACATTATTTGTTTGGTCTAAGGCCAACATGTTATGTAATTATGTAATTGGTTTATTGTCTGGTGGCTGACCTAATTGTTTATGGTCAAGGGTTTGTATATATGATGTAATATATCATTGTAGATCATGAGAGGTATAAGGTCAGGAATGTGTGAGGATATGTAATATGCAAATAATGTAATATCATTCAGGCAAAGGATTTGGTCGATCATTGGAGATCGAATTGGGTTTATGTAAGAGGATTTAGTCCTTCAATATTGAGCTTAACTGGAATTGTACTTAGGCATAGGAGATGTTATCTTTGCATTTCAAACACTTCTTTTGGCTTGTAGACTAGATTTTTATGTAGTCAGTGAGACTCCTTTTGTGATGAGCAGTACGCTCTAGGTTGTTGGCCTTCCTGCAAGTGCAGGCCCCTCAATTTTAATTCACATACTTACTGCAGAAGTATTAGTTGACTATGGGTAGGCTTCCCACCGTGATTTTTCCCTTTATCGGGTTTTCCACGTATAAATCTTGGTGTCATGTGGATGGTATTTATTCTATGATTGTTGTTTATGCTTAATTGGTTTAACTTCTATTCTGGTATTTGGTTTAAGCATTCTAGTATTAATGTTTTGGGTTCTGGTATTAAAGTTTTAATTGCCTAAGGTTCTGGTAATCTGTGACAACTAATTCACCCCCCCTCTCAATTGTCTTTTGGTTATTTGAATTGTCTAACAATTGGTATCAGAGCTTTGGTCCTCTTTGCAGAAAGCTTAACCACTTGAGGAAGATCTTATGGCAACTGACAGTTCAAGTTCATCCAGTTCATTTGGAGCTATTTTTCAAAGGGATATTCCTAGGCTTGATGGAACAAATTACATAGTATGGAAGATTCGGATGGAGACTCATCTGAGATGTCTTGGCAAGGAGATTTGGGAGATCACACAGAATGGTGTTACACCTTATAATCCAACATCTGGAAATCCTCCTCCGGAAAACCTACATAAGGAGCTTGAGAATTATTATAGAGCAAGAGAAGCCCTCTTGTGTGCACTTTTTGATCAACAAATAATGGGATTAACTCATAAATCATCTAGAAAGGCTATATGGGATAAGTTGGAGACTCTTAATGAAGGTAACCCTATAGTGAAGATTGCTAAACTTGATGGTTACCGGGTGAGATATGAAAAACTGAAGATGGAAGAAGATGAAAGGATTACTGCATTCATGGAAAGCGTAAATGAGATTGTTATGGGAATTCAATGTTGTGGTGGAACTTTGAATGAAGATGAAATTATTTCTAACGTTTTGAGAGCTCTACCACCAGCTCACAAGAGCTATTGCTAATAATGAGTTGAGAACAATGGCTAATACATCTGTCAACAAAGATACCTTGGTTGGTAAATTATCTGCTTTTGAGCTTGAAGAATATGGACCTTCTAGAGCTGTGAAGACTGAACCTGCTTTTCATGCCTCTGCATCAACAACTGGTAAGCAAGATTGGAAAGCTTTATATGCAAAGGAATTGGATGATATGAAGAGAGAAGATGATGATTTTTAGAAACTTTAAGCTCTGTTTGCTAGAAGAGTACCTAAAAGACCGGTAGGACATAAGCATGAAGGAAAAGCACCTTTTAAATATTTTGCATGTAATAAGACTGGTCATTTTGCATCTAGATATCCTAAAAGGAATTCAAGATTTGAAGAAAGAGTTAGAAGATCTTTTAATCCTAACCCTGGATATTAGAACAAGTATAAATACATTAAAAACAGAGACAAATCATGCTACATAGTGGATGAGGAAGGCATTATTGATTCTGATGATGAACTGGCGGAAGACTCTGCTACTGGTTCTGGCAATGGGAAGGAATGGGTGTTCCTGGCTATCAAGGAAGATGTTCCAATAGTAGAAGATAATATACCTAAAGAGAAGGCACTTGCTGCTAAAATTGAAGACAAAGATGAATGGGTAATTGATAGTGGTTGTTCATATCATATGAATGGAGATAAAGGGAAGTTTCTATCTTTGCGAGAATTCAATGGCAATCTGGTTAGATTTGGAGATGACAAAGCTTGTATGATCAAAGGAAAAGGAACTATATCATTCGATGGTAAGAACAATACTAACAATGTTTATTATGTTGAAGGTTTAAGGCATAATCTTTTGAGTGTAGGAAAATTGATGGATAAGGGATTTCAATTACAGCTCAAGGATGGAAAATGCAAAATCATTAACAGATCTGGTCTAGAGATTACAACCGGTACACAAACAAAAGGTAATATATTTCATTTAAATTATGGTGAGAAGACATGTTTGATTACACAAATTGATGAGAGTTGCCTATGGCATAAAAGGTTGTGTCATATAAATTTTGATTGCACTGTGAAGATCAATTCAACTAAGGCAGTTAGAGATATACCTAAGATTATGAAGCCCTATAATCCGGTATGTAAAGAATGTCAAATGGGGAAATAGGTCAGAACCTCTTTTAGGAGTATACAAGATAAATCTAATGATGTTCTTGATATTATTCATACTGATTTGTGTGGCCCTCCTAGAGTTAAAATTTTTCAAGGTGATAGATATTTCATGCTAATCATTGATGATTATTCTAGAATGATGTGGGTTACTTTTCTAAAGGAAAAATCTGAAGCATTTGAAAAGTTTAAAATCTTTAAGGCTAAAGTGGAAACTGGGACAAGATTGAAGATTAAATGGTTGAGGTTAGATCATGGTGGATATTTCACATCCGGTGAGTTTAATAACTTTTGTGAGAAGCATGGTATAAAAAGATATTTTTTGCTCCCCGAACACCTCAGCAGAATGGAGTTGTGGAAAGGAAGAACAAAACTATCTTGGATGTTGCTAGAACAATGATGATGGAAGCTAGTCTACCTCATATCTACTGGAGAGAAGCAATAAGCACAACAGTTTATACATTCAACATAGTACATATCAAAGGGGAAACCAGTAAGACACATTATGAATTGTGGTTTGGTAATACACCTGAAGTTAAGTATTTTAGAATCTTTGGTAGTAAATGTTATATCTAGAAAGATGATATCATTGGAAAATTTGATCCTAGATGTGATGAAGGCATATTTCTTGGTTATTCTAATGAAATCAAGGTATATATATGTTATAACAAGAAATTGCAGAGAATTGTGGAGAGTGCTAATGTCAAAGTGGATGAGCTGCATAGAGGTCAAATCAGAGTTTGTGAGAAGGAACCGGTGGTGGAAATGATTATATCTGAACCGGTAGTACCTTTACCAGAATAGAGTGTTGAATCATTTACTTTGGTAGTATCAGAAAATTCTACAGTAACTGAAGAACCAGGAAGAGGAACGGAGAGTCAGAAGACTCCTAGGTATGTGAGATTGAATCATTTAGAAGATCAAATCATTGGGGATAACAATAATGGAGTAATAACAAGAAGAAGACTGACAACTAATGAGGTATGTTTAATTTCTCAAGTTGAACCGGTATCAGTAATTGAGGCATGTAAAGATGAATATTGGTTGAAAGCTATGGAAGAATAATTAGATCAGATTGAGAAAAATAACACATGGACTTTGGTTCCCAGGCCTAAAAAATAAGAATGTTATTGGAACTAAATGGGTTTGTAGGAATAAATTGAATGAGGATGGTCAAGTTGTAAGGAACAAGGCTAGATTGGTTTGTAAAGGATATTCTCAGAAGGAAGGAATTGATTATGGGGAAAATTTTGCACCTGTAGCTAGGATTGAAGCTGTAAGATTATTTCTTGCCTATGTTGCTCATCAAAACTACAAGGTTTATCAGGTGGATGTTAAGTGTGCATTTTTTAATGGGGATCTTGATGAGGAAGTTTATATTCAGCAACCTGATGATTTTTCACTGTTAGATGATACAAACATGGTTTGCAGGTTAAGGAAAGCTTTATATGGATTGAAACAGGCACCTAGAGCTTGGTATGCAAGGTTGGATAAACATCTTTTGAAGCTTGGTTTTACTAAGGGTAATGCTGACAGTAATTTATATTATAAGATCACTGATGATGATATACTAATTATTGAAGTATTTGTTGATGACATTATTTTTGGAGGTGAAGATAAGTTATGCATCAAATTTTCTAAGAATATGGAGAAATAATTTGAAATGTCTATGATTGGGGAAATGAAATTTTTCTTAGGTTTGCAGATTACTCAAACTGATAAAGGTATTTTCATCTATCAAACTATGTTAGGGAATTGTTGAAGAAATTTGGTATGGGAGATTCTAAACCGGTAAGTACTCTTATAGTTACAAGTGAGAAATTAACAAGAAATGATGTTTTTGCACCAGTAAATCCTACAAGATACAAATCTATGTTTGGAGGTCTACTTTATTTGACTCAGACTAAGCCTGACATGATGAATGTTGTTTGTATTGTATCAAGATTTCAGAGTGATCCTAGAGAAAAACATGAGTGCGGTGAAAAGGATTTTTAGATACTTACAAGGTACATCAGAATATGTTTTATGGTGCCCTAAAAATGATGACTTTACATTATGTGCATATACAAATGCAGATTGGGTTGGAGATGTTGATGATTGGAAAAGTACATCCGGTGGAGCTTTCTTTCTTGAAAAGAAGTTGGTTTCATGGATCAGCGAGAAACAATCATGTACTTCTTTATCTACTATTGAAGTTGAGTATGTTGTTGCTGCTACTAACTGTACACAAGTTCTATGGATGAAGCAAATTTTGAAGGATATAAAGGTGGATTGTAATGCACTGGTAGTTATTCATTGTGATAACTCTGTTGCTATTGATATATCAAATAATCTGGTATTTCATTCTAAGACAAAGCACATATCTATCAAGTACAACTTTTTGAAGGAGAAAGTGGAAGAAAATGAAGTTAGACTAGTTTTTGTGAACACTAAAGAGCAGATTGCAAATATCTTCACTAAACCTTTGCCTATGGAATCATTTGAGTACTTCAGAGACAAATTGGAATTTTCTGCCCCTCCGCTAGAGACTTGATTGATGCGGTTTAGCATTAGTCTGATATGCATTATCAGAGATATTTTTTATTTCGGCACTGATGTGGGGATGCTACTGCTCAAGGGGAGTAGTTAGCTTTGTGATTCATTGGTTTATGTTTTTTCTTTGATATTTTTGTCATATTTATGTCATTGATGTCAAAGGGGGAGAGATATTGATGTGAAAAAGAAAAACTTAAGGAGTTGTATACATTAGAGAGAGAGTTATATGTATAATTCAGAGCATTATAGAGATATCATTCATAGGGGGAGTTTGGTCTTTATTTTAGAACTTCATTGCTATATCTTTGAGTGGGAGATTGTTGGTTGTCTTCTATTAGGGGAGACTTGTTTGGCATTCCTTGGTACTTAGATGTTTTTCGCATCTAGTGTTGCAATCAATACCAAAGGGGGAGATTGTTGGCCATTTGGATGAATTAATTATGTTTTGCATTGATGTTTTGTCATTGATGTCAACACTAGTTGTTTGGATGCTTTACCAACACCCTTCTGGTCCCAGTAAGTTGAGTAGTTTCTGGTTGGTTTGGATCTGGCATGATCCGGTAGGCTCCAGTATGGTTTGGTTATGGAATTGGATTATTCATGATACTTATGTTCATATTCAATCAGTTGGTTTTGGTCTGGTGATCGGATGCTATCCTGCTTGCTTGGAAGCTTCGCTTCTAGTTTCCGACGAGGGTTTCACTGGCAGAGCTTTTGATGAAGATCTTTGATGATATGCATAAGTGGTGTTGGTGCAGCTTCTGGTGGAGATTCAAGATGTTGTTGGTGATCATGTTCAAGACTTGGTGGATGGAGATCATTTATTTAGCGTGTGGACCTATATCGGGTCCCATTTGATCTAGGTTATGGACCGGTTTAATGTAACGTGTGGATTAGAAATTATTTGTTTGGTCTAAGGCCGACATGTTTTGTAATTATGTAATTGGTTTCTTGTCTGGTGGTTGACTAGATTGTTTATTGCCGAGGGTTTGTATATATATGACATAAGCCTCATTGTAGATCATGAGAGGTATAAGGTCAGGAATGTGTGAGGATATGTAATGTGTGAATAATGTTATATCATTCAGGCAGAGGATTTGGTTGATCATTGGAGATCGAATTGGGTTTATGTAAGAGGATTTAGTCCTCCGATATTTAGCTTAACTGGAATTGTACTCAGGCATAGGAGATGTTATCTTTGCATTTCAAAAACTTCTTCCAGATTGTAGTCTAGATTTCTATGTAGTCGGTGAGACTCCTTTTGTGATGAGCA